>NC_142797.1:8810608-8893782 GCF_049724085.1 Artemia sp. Qi Xiang Cuo | reverse complement strand
CTAGAACTTTTAATTTCCATTCCAATGAGCCCTCCCACGATATTCTAGGACCACTGGGTCAATACGATCACCCCTGGGGAAAAAAAAAAAAAATAATAATAAATAAAAACGCACCCGTGATATTTGTTCTGGCAAAAAATGCAAAATTCTACATTTGTGCAGATAGGTGCTTGAAAACTCTACAATAGGGTTCTCTGATACGCTGAATTTGATGGTGTGATTTTCATTGAGGTTCTATAACTTTTAGAGGGTCTTTCCCCCTTTTTTCGAAAATCAGCCAAATTTTCTCAGGCGCGTAACTTTTGATTGGTAGCACTAAACTTGATGAAAATTATATATTTGAAATCAGCATTAAAACCTGATTCTTTTGATATATCTATTGGTATCAAAAACCCGTTTTCTTGAGTTTCGGTTACCATTGAGCCGGGTCGCTCCTTACTTACAGTTCGTTACCACGAACTGTTTGATGAAACTGGTTATCTGCGTCCACTTGGAGATAATCAGCTTAGCCTGAGCAAAATAATCTTATCTGATTTTTGCTATTTAAATATACTATTCAGGGTTATGCTAAAAAAATAGGATGAATTTTTAAATCCGGAGAAAAAGGGTCCCAGAAGATGCGTGCTTACAAGTAAGTCGTGCCCTAGTTTAATTTTATAACTCATTTCCTTAATTTCATAGTCGATATTATTATTTATAATATTGTAGGATGACAGACTTCCTTATTGACCTATTTTGAAGTTTTGACACTATACAGGGTGAAAAACGATAATTGAAGTGTTTGATTAGCTTTCAATTTTGAGGCTGCAAAAAATACTTATTTTTCAGCAAATTTTGAAGATTGTTTAATCTAAAGCATGTTGCTGATGTATCTATCGAGCAAAAATATTTTACCAAAAGATTAGTAGCCTAGTCACTTTTGATTGTGACAAAAATATGAAGTTCAAAATATATACAAGTTGCTGAGAATTGAAACTGGATTCAAATATAAGAGCTTTTTGATGTCCAACTGATTAGGAAAATGAAAATTTAAAATCAAGTTCTTCAAAACTATATCGATAAATAGACACTTGCAATCACTGCCAGCGTAAATTTACTGTACTAAAATTGATTAAGCAGAACTTTACCGTAAAGAGGGCAAAGTTAGAGAGGGTACAAAGTTAGAGCAAGGTAAATAAAAAACACAATACGTTTTGAGGTTATCAAAATAGTACATCTGCGTTACCTTAGGAATTGCTTTGGAGGCTAAATTTAAATTCTCAAAGAACCTTTTTTTTTGTTAAGGAGAATTTGGCCCTCAAATTTCATTTTAGGGGAGGAGGTGGAAATTTATCCAGTTATATGAGGTAATACTGCGTACTCAGTTTTACTAATAGTTTTTAATTCCTTTTACGCCAATTTCGACCTTAAATTTGGATGAGGGGGAAATTGTAAATCTAAAGACACTGTGCATTTCCCGGCTATCAAAATAGAAAATCTGCAATTTCTCGGAAGCTACTTGGGGGTGCAGTTGAAACTATTAGGTAGTAGTAGAGGGAAGGAGGACAAGGAGATTTTTAGGGGGGGGGGTAAAATAGGCTGATCCGATAAACTTGCGTTAGGAGCGAGTTTAATTAACACAAACTTGCGTTAATTAAGTAAATTACCGTACTTCAGACGACGTTAGGGAGGCGCGCCCCCTTCTCAACCTCCTGGATCTCAATGAAAATCACACCATCAGGTTCAGCGTATAGGTTTCAAGTTCCTATCTACAAAAATGTGGAATTTCGTATTTGTTTGCCAAAAGAAAGATCACGGATGCGTGTTTATTTGTTTGGTTTTTTCCTCAAGGGCGATCGTATCGACCCAGTGGACCTAGAATACCGGCAGAGGGTTCATTCAACGGAAATTATAAGTTATAGTGGTTAAGTGACTCAAAAAATTGGAGGCAACAAGGTCCCCTCCCCTTTTTTCAAGTTTCTACGACAAAGCTTTTAATGAAAACCATATACGCCCCCAGGGCATAACGTCAGCTGATTTATTTGCACTAGTTTTATTGATTGATAGACTATTTTATTGATAGACTGGGAAGTAATAATTTGTGTCCGTTTTAAGTTTCAACTTCGCTCTTTACTTCCCTCGGAAAAACTTTGTTTTTTTTAAACTAATCAAAATTTAACTATCTTACTTATCAAAAGTTAAGAGCCTGAGAAAATTTGCCTGATTTTCAAAATAGGAGGAAACACTCCCTAAAATTAAAGAAATCTTAATTAGAATCAAACCATCAAATTCAGAGTACCAGAAAAGCTTACTGTAGAAATTGCAAGCTCCTATCTGCAAAAATTTAGAATTTTGTATTTATGCAAAAGACAGATCATGGATGCGTGTTTATTTGTTGTTTTTTTTCCTAGCGACAATTGTATCGAAATAATATTCCTAGAAGATCGGGAGAGGGTGCATTCAAACGATAATTCAAAGTTCTAGCGTCATTTTTATGTGACCAAAAAGAATGGGGGGAAACTGGGCCCCCCTCCCACGCCCATTTTTCCCCAAAATTATCTTATCAATATTTTGAGATAGTCTTTTGTTCAGTATACTCGTAGTTGAAAGATCAAATAATTATGTCTGTAGGTGTAAAATAACCCCTCAAAGTACGTCGGGAGAGGCCAGTAAGTTATGAAATTCGTCCATTGTTTACGATATTTGTTATTGGGAAATATACGGACATTTTCTTCTTTTTTTGGGGGGGGGAGGTGCTCGGGACGGAGTTCTATAAGAAGAATCTACCGTGGGGAGAGAAATTTCGGGGTGAAATGAATAGTCCAGGGGAAATATTACACCGGGGGGATTTGACAGAATTACTACATGAAATTCTTTTTAATTGTCTTACATTCTCTTTGCCAAATTTTTCATGTGGAGATGTTCCGGGGGATTATCCAGAGGGTTTATTCCGCGCCTTTTGACCTCTGGGAAACAATTTCCACGAAAGGGGACATTTTTGGAGAGATCAAGAAACTGATTAGAGATTAAAGGCTTATTCAAATGAAAGAATGCTAAGGATAATTTTTCAGAATGAATCGTCCGCAAGCAATTTTTTAGGGAGAGGGATCTTCAGTGAGGATTGAACTGTCTGAAGGGCAGGGACGGGGGCAGGGCAGGGACGGGGGTGAACTTTACGTTAGATGAAATTTTACGGATGATTTTTCATGAGGGGGAGGGGTATATCTCATAAAGGGTGAGCCAAATTTACCGGCATTATTTGAAAAACGAACAAAAATTGTTCCATATATGAAGGGTTGCCCCCTCCTCAATACCTTGCTCTTTACGCTAACGTTTGACTGTTTGTCCCAATTTTTTAAGAACGTCGACCGAAACACGGCGGTCGTTTAATTAGAATAGGAATCTTTTTTAAAAGTGCTAACAGCTTTAGGAGAAAGAGCAGGGTATTAAGGAGGAACGACCTTTCACATACGGAAAAAATCCGCCGAAACTAATAAGCAAATTTTGGTTTTATTTTTGATTTTATTTTATGTGTACGGTGAGCAAAATTCGAACCTATATTAGTTTAAAAATTTTCATAATTAAAAAAAAAAAAATTTTTTTAGTTGAAAATAAGGAGCGACCCTAAAACTTAAAACGAACAGAAATTATTCCATATATGAAAGGGGCTGTCCCCTCCTCAACGACTCATTATTTACGCTAAAGTTTTTATCGTTTTAAAAAGTGGAGTTGTGACAAAGAGTCAAACTTTAGCGTAAAGAGTGAGGCGTTGAGGAAGGAGCAACCCCTTTCATATGCGGAATAATTTCTGTTCGTTTTAATTTAATGTCCCTCCTTACTTTCAGTTAAAAAACAATTTTTTTTATTTAATTTATATATGGGGGAGATCGGGGTAAACTGGAAAAAATTCGCCGATCCACTAGTGGGGTTCGTTCGGGCACACTGAGGCTTGAACCGGAAAAGCTGAAAAAATTACCAAAAATCTACCGGCGGTCCTGTACAAGCAGTAAATTTGTCCATAAAGCAGTTTTTTCTTTTTTTTTTACTTCAAATACACTTTTACAAAATCATAAAGAAATATAAGCTAGATTGATTAATACATACTGTGTGGTGAACAATCAAATTCAAAGCGAAAGCTTTGAGGCACTCTGCTGGCTCCTCCACAAGAAAAAGGTTTTGGTAGACTTTAGAGAACGTCAGAAAAATCCACACTTGAAACATTTTCTGCCTCGCAGAAGATAAACCTTTCGCTTTTCTTGTGCATGAAACTAATCGTAGCTTCACCATCTGCAATCTCCTGCAGTAAGTTACAGCGGGTTTACTTTTTAGCGGGAACTTGACATGAAAGTTCTAGTACCCTTTTATTAAGAATCAAAAGTGATCCAAGATCAATCATCCCGGCCCATCCACGCTCTTTTTCCCCCAAAAATATCCGATCAAAATTTAAGATAGAAATTTTGTTCAAAATATTGCTAAGATAAAAATAACCATGCCTCCGGGGTTGACAACCCAATCCCCAGTGATTACTGTTTTAGATCTAAACTATCAATGTATAGGGAGGAATAAATAATAACTAATAACTATGCCTCCAGGAATGCCATCCCCCCACAGTCACAGACCACTGAAAATTCTCACCGAAAAAAATTTTCGTAGTGTACTTTTATTTGAAAAGATTGTTTTTAGAATCAGGCCAAGAATCCCCTCCTTCGTGGAAAAGTTTTCCCACAAATACCCCGTCCTCTAGTAGAAAATTGTTACCACAAAAAATTCTCTCTGGAGAATTTATCCGTGGAAAACTTCCCCACGGTGAATTTTCCCCTGAAAAATCCCTCCCTACGGAAAGGTACTCTAGACAGCTCCAATACGGCAGAAATTTTCACCCCAGACGATTCCCCTAGGAATTCTGGAAAATTCCCCCTGAAAAGTGCAAACCCCGGGAATCTCCTTCCCCATGAAAAATCCCCCAGCCGAAAAATGTATGCATACCTCCCAATAACAAATATTATACATGTCCAACAGGCAAATCTTGTAACTTAAAGACCTTTCCGTTATGTAACTAAATAACTATCTCAAAATTTTGATTGGACGACTTTGAGGAAAAAAGGTGGGGGGGGGGGGCTAGTCACCCTCCATCTTATTGGTCACTTAAAAAGGGCACTAAAAGTTTGAATTTCCGTTCGAATGAGCCCTTTTCTGATAGTCTAGGACTATTGGTTCGATGTGATTACCCCTGGGGAAAAAAAACAACAAACAAATAAACAGGGATCCGTGATCTTTCTAAAAAATACAGAATTCCGCGTTAAGGTTATCGGATACGCTGACTCTGATTATGTGGTTTTCATTAATATCCCTTGAGTTTTAGGGGGCGTTTCCCCCCTTTTTCAAAAATCAGGCAAATTTTCTCAGACTCGTAGATTTTAGTGCATAACGCTAAACTCAATAAATCTTATATATTTGAATTCAGCACAACAAGCCAATTCTTTCAATATATTTATTGATATCAAAATTTCGTTTTTAAGAGTTTTGGTTACAATTTAACAGCGTCGATCCTTACTTACAGTTCGTTACCACGAACTGTTTGATAGCGATCATACTTTATTCTTGATCTGTAATGAAACCGGTTTTCTGTGTCCACTTGGATAATCAGCTAAGCCTGAACAAAATAATCTTATCTGATTTTTGCTATTTAAATATACTATTCAGGGTTATGCTAAAATAGGGGCTGTTGTCTCTCTCAGCCGCTGCTTTTTACATCTAAGTTCAACTTTTTCTTCAACATAAAATATAATTTTCTGAAAATAAGAGAGATGGTATCACTTTTATTACAGCCCCGCTCTTTGGACTGAGGAAGCTTAACCTTTCTTTCAATGCTTTGACATTTAAAAGTTAATGTTTCCTGTTGCAATTTAACCTGATTACCAGGCTCAAATTATTATTTATAATATTGTAGGGTGACTGACTTCCTTATTGACCTATTTTGAAGTGTTGACACTATACAGGGTGAAAAACAATAATTGAAGTGTTTCATTGGCTTTCAGTTTTGAGGCTACGCAAAATACTTATTTTTCAGCAAATTTTGAAGATTGTTTAATCTCAAGCATGTTCCTGATGTTTATATCGAGCAAAAATATTTTCCCAAAAGATTAGTAGCCTAGTCACTTTTGATTATGACAAAAATATGAAGTTCAAAATATATACAAGTTGCTGAGAAATGAAACTGGATTCCAATATAACAGCTTTTTTATGTCCAACTGGTTAGGAAAATGAAAATTTTAAATCGAATTCTTCACAACTATTTCGATTTTTGAAAAAGGGGAAAACAGCCCCTCAAGTAATCTCAACGGGGGCGGATCCAGGACTTTTTAGGGGGGGGGAATATGTTAATCCGATAAACTTGCGTTAGCAGTAAGTTTAATTAACGCAAACTTTGCGTTAATTAAGTAAACTATCCTACTTCAGACGGCGTTCGGGGGGTGCACCCCCTTCTCACCCCCCTAGATCTTAATGAAAATCACACCCTCAGGTTCAGCGTATAGGTTTCAAGTTCCTATCTACAAAAATGTGGAATTTCGTTGTTTTTTTTTTGCCAAAGGAAAGATGACAGATGCGTGTTTATTTGTTTTTTCCTCAAGGGCGATCGTATCGACCCAGTGGTCCTAGAATATCGGCAGAGGGCTCATTCAAACGGAAATTATATGTTCTAGTGCCTTTTTTAAGTGACTCAAAAAAGTGGAGGGCAACTAGGCCCCCTCCTCACCCTTTTATTCCCAAAATCGTCCGATCAAAATTTTGAGATAGCCTTTTTGTTCATCATAGTTGAAAGGTATAATAACCATGCCTTTGGGTATAACATGAACCCCCCTCCCCACAGCCCCAAGGGAAAGGGCTTTAAGTTATAAAGTTTGCGCATAGTATTTGTTATTGGAATGTAGGCACACATTTTCGGGTGGAGGGATTTTCTTGGGGAGGGAGGTTTCCAGAAAGTGAACTTGTCAGAGAAAATTATACACTGGCGGAATTTGCCGGAATTCTTTTACGAAATTCTTTTTATATATATTGCTTTCTCTTTTCCGTCTAATTTTTTCGCGCAGAGTGGTTAAGAGTAATTGTCTCCGTGGAGGCGGGGCCAGATTTCTTGGCATTAACTAAAAAAGATCAGAAATTAAATAAAAAGAATAAGTTTTTTCAACTGAGAGTAAGGAGCAACATTAAAACTTAAAACGAACAGAAATTATTCCGTATATGAAAGGGGCTGTCCCCTCCTCAACGCCTCGCTCTTTACTCTAAAGTTTGACTGTCTCACAACTTTATTTTTTAAAACAATAAAAAACTTTAGCGCAAAGAGCGAGGCGTTGAGGAGGGGACAGCCCCTTTCATATACGGAATAATTTCTGTTCGTTTTAAGTTTTAATGTCGCTCCTTACTTTCAGTTTAAAAAACTTGTTTTTTTTTATTTAATTTCATTTTAAAACCGACCCTTTTTGCTTTACAGGGGATAAAAAACGTTTATTTTGCTTTCACTTTTGGAAAAGTCAAATTTTTTGCGCAAAATTTAGGTCGGGCTAAATTAAGGATAATTTAGTTCAGCTAGGTAAAACTACAACTAAGTAAAAAAAATAAACCAAGACTTTTTCCATTGCCATTTTTATTATTTTTATCTGTCAAAAACAGGTCCCTGCTTAGAATTAGCAGATCTAGTTATGATTATTTACCCCCCCCCCCACCAGGGCGGGGTGGTCGCCAATTGATGTTGACTGATTAAAAAGAGACTTGACCTATCACTTTCTGATCTAATTAACACTCGTCGTAGTTTATGCGACCAGGAGGTGGGGGTGTGGACAAGGAAGGGGCATTCCTCCTATTATATGGAACAAATTCAGTTCATTTTAAGGTTTAATGTTACTCTTTACTTTGATAATAATAGCATGGACCATAAGTGTCCACAAAAATCATAAGGGAGTAGAAATTACATTTTGTTGGGTTTTTTAAAGTTTCTTTTGTACCCTGAACCTTCTTAATACTATGGTGACTCTGGGT
The DNA here is from genome assembly GCF_049724085.1 of Artemia sp. Qi Xiang Cuo. Taxonomy (NCBI): domain Eukaryota; kingdom Metazoa; phylum Arthropoda; class Branchiopoda; order Anostraca; family Artemiidae; genus Artemia; species Artemia sp. Qi Xiang Cuo. The sequence goes on along the minus strand of NC_142797.1, from coordinate 8,885,766 downwards.
ACATTTAGGATTCAGATAAATACAGAATTAGTTCTAAAGGAGTTACAGGGGGAGTGTTGAAGTAAAAATTAATTTATAATCCCCTGGGAGTTATAATCTTTTTCTAGATTCGAAAGTGATTTGAGACCAACCAGTCACAGGGGAGAGTTTCCCTGGGGGAGGGTGTTTTCTGAAGGGACGTATTTCCACTCGGGGGTATTTTCCATCGATTGTCTTATTAATTTATTAAAGTTCCTTAGTCAAAAGGCTCGGATGTTTCAGGAGGTCTTTTCAAAGAGCTGAGACGCACATTCTAACGGGGTCTGTGGCGGATCCGGAGGGCGAGGGGGGCGCGCGCCCCTCCCCTCGTGGAGTCTCAAGGAGTTTATTTTATTTAATTAACTAAAGTTTTAGTTAAATCACGTTTATTTGATAAAACTAAATTTCGCCCCCTAATTTTTTTATAGGATCAATCTCTTGTGCGCCTCCCCTCCGCCCCCGATCCTAAAAAAAATCCTTGATCCAACCCTGAAATGTGTATTAAGATTGAGTGGCTGAGGAAGACAAGCTGCCATACTAATCTTAATAATTTCTATTTGTTTTAAGTTTTAATGCTTCTCTTTGAGTCTAATTTCAGTGGAAAAGACTTGTCTCTTAAAGTTAATTTCTTATTTTTCACAACCATTGACAGACATAACCAAAATATAATTGGAAGGAACTAATGAAATAAGGTGAATATTTGATATGTAATAATACTAATTATTGGGAATTTCAGCAGCTCAAGATTTTATTCCATGGTGATTTTTTTAATATTATAAACAAGAAAAAAATACAATATATTTTGGCACTACAATGTATCTTGTAAATAAGGTTCATGGCAGGGAACCATATTTACAGTTCGTTACGACGAACTGCTTGAAAACTAACTCTTTTTTTTCTTTAATATTTCATGTGTTGTCCATTAACAAATCTTACTAATTAAAAAGAAACTAATAGAAGAATATTAAAAAAGTTAAAGTTTTTCAATTACAATTAAATAGATACCGTCAAACTCAGATGAGTAAAAAAATGTCAAATATAATATTTCACATAAACATAACATACGAAAATATTATGTTAAAAATAGAAAATATTAACCTATTATTATTTTTTTAATTACAAATATTTTTTAAATTTTTTTTTAAATCGTTATAATTTAAAATAGATGATGACCTTAAAGACGACTCTCTGTGGACGAGTGTGGAAGGGGGGGGCACTGGGCCGGGATAAGGAGAGCTTTTGGGTTGATCTGCATGAAATATAATAATAAAAAAATGAGTCACCCCACATTGATAAACGAACAATATACAGGATAAGCCAATGCCCACACCCAAATTCTAGTAAATTTAAGCCAGTCACTTGTAGTTAAAACTGAATTTTAATACTTAAATCTTTTCTGCAAACTCTTTTTCAAACCTGCCAGATTCGCAAAATATTATATTTTTGGGTAGAAATGTTACAGTCAACCCCAGCTAGAGGTTGCTCCGAGTCCATATATAATGATAAAATTTGTATTAAGAAATTTATCATTACTTCTTTGGAAAAAAATTCTATATTTTTATATTTTTAAATGTGTATTTTTTACACAAAAGAAACTCTTATTTACTGGCATCACGGAAATATTATCAAATTATCAGTTTCAGTAGTATTAATTCAATGTTATTTATCTATAACTTCTTAATGCATAACACTTTAGGCTACTATGCATAAAGCTGATGAATAATGAACTAAATACATTTATTATTATTAATTACCTGTAAGTTGTTAATTGTCCCTTGGGAAATGTATGATTATATTTCAAGATTTCTGAAAGTTAGATCTATAAAGATGATTTGATAACACTAAATATAAAAATACGTTTACTCTTTTTTTGAATTTTTATTAATCTTTCGGTTACATTTAAGCATCTCCCAAAAAACATTTTTCATTAGTTGACGAAAATTCTTTATTAACTGAACATCTTATATTGACTACAGAGTCTACAAATATGGAGTCAACAAACTACTATATCCCTTCAATATCAGCAGTATTATGTTCAATTACATGTTTCTTTTAGTTTTTTATTGTGAAAAAGCACAAAATTCACCCCTGTGTGCTATCAAGACGGAACGAGGTAAGATTCCATTTATTATTTTAGAATGGTAGCTTCTCTTTTGGATGCTTTACCTTTCCATTGTACTCATTTTTGTTCATTTACATTTTTTTCGGTATCTTGGGGATGAGGACGGAGTAATCATACTAGGGTGAGATAATGTTTAAAAAATAATAATTTGTTGGGTAAAATTCTACTTTAGCTAGGCCACTTTTGGCTATCTTGGAACGTGGGTATGTTTGGAAATGAAACTTCCAGTGACGAGTCAACAGGATAAAGTATGTCCCGGACAGATATTTTTAAGTACCTATTCCTACTCTTTGTCCCTCTAGAATGTCCTGAAATTTGCCTTTTGAAATTTTGAGAAAACAACATTTTACCATAATTTTCAGTCATCAGTTTCTTTTTCTCTGGCTTTAGTTCTGAAAATACAATTCCTGTTGTTTGAGTAGAATTTGAAATGTTTTTGTAAAAATTTAGGATATGTATTTGGATAGCTTTAAAACCTTATAAATTGGGATTGAGCAAAGTTGTGAAGCTGAAAACAATTTTTTCGTACTTCATTTAAGCACAAGATCTCTTTTGTAAGGAGGTTTCACTTTTATAACACACAGATTTTTAAAGGTCAGGACCTTCTACAGGGAGAAGGAGTTGATGTAGGTACTTCAAAATACCGTCCCAGTACAAAATTTAGCCTAGAGGACCATCCCTGAAATTTTCATTTTCATAACCCAAACCCGTTACAATATTTCTAAAATTAGTTAAGTATAATTTTACCAAATTGTCATTAAAGCATTACAAAATATTTTGTATATGGCTTTTTTTTAAGTATCTGAGTAGCCTAGCCTAACGTATTATCTCACTTAGAAAGGGGATCGTCTACCATAGGATGGGGAAAAATATCTCTTTTTAGTAAATACACTCGTGTAACAGAGCGTAGTGAGGATGGGGAAGTAGCCCGCCGTTTTCCGCGGGGCTTTTCTTCGGGGAGTTGGGGGGGGGGTGGGGGGGTCGGAGTTATATGGGAGGATCTTTGAAGTTTTTCAACTGAAAGTAAGGAGGAACATCAAAACTTAAAACGAACAGAAAATATAACGTATATGAGTGGGGTCGCCCCCTAGTGAATAACACGCTCTTCAATCCAAATATTTTTTATTACTTTCATAATATCTATTTATTATAATTATTTTCATTTGTGCTTAAGAGGTAATTTTTAATTAATTATTAAAAAATTCTAACTTTATCGTAAAGAGCATGGTATTGACTAGGGGTCAAACCCCCTACTATACGTATTAAAAATATATTAAAATACAAGATCGTTAAGTAATTTAATTCTTAATTTAAGCATATTTATTACTAATAAAAACGTTCGTAAATAAAATTAAACAAATTTCGAGAAAGCCATTTACCCAAATAAAAGTAAAATTAATATACAAATTTTGTTTTAAATACTCATGTACGGTGAGCCAAAATCAAAACCTGCATTAATTCAAAATCGTTCCAAAATTAAATAAAAAAACAAGTTTTTTTAACTGAAAGTAAGGAGCGACGTTTAAACTTAAAAATTAAAGAAAATATTCAGTCTATTTAATAGTCTTTCCCCTACGCCAAGCCTCGATATTTTATATCAATATTTTCTGTGTAACCTGAATCTAATTTAAAAAAAAAAAAAAAAATATAGTAAAAAGAGAGTAGGTGAGGAGGGGACCTCCCAATTAATATCAGTAATATTGTCTTAAAGTTGTCTGTTTAACCGTCACTCATTAATTTAAGTTAAAAAAAACTTGTTTTTTTATTTAGTATATCAAAATATTGATATCAAAATATGAAACGACATCAAAATATGTAAGATATCAAATATTTCGGTCCCCTTAACTTATGTTTGCTTCAAATAAAATTTTCACTCTCAGTTTTGAATGTAGAAAAAAATATAGGATTATATTAGTTGGTAAACTTTACATGCATTTTGTTTTATTACGCCTACCAAAGAGTGCTCTTTTACTATTTTAAATATTAATTTTTAGCTGAAGGAAAAATGTTCAAGATTAATAATTTCGGAAAAACAAGTCAAAAAAGTCTCAACTATACTGCTAATGGAAATCGAATCTTTATTGCGCCAGGAAACCCATAAAAAAGCTGACGTAAAGTGTTACCCCTTTTATGTTAGAGATTTACCCAATGGCAAAGGTAAGTCAAACTAATGAATGCTTTAACTGGTTCATTTTATCTTTACCGACCAGTTTTATATTTACCGGTTCTACGGAAAATACCTCCCCACACGGGGTTACCGGCCCCTATGGAATATACCCCCGGAAACTTCCCCCCGGTGAAAATAGCCCTCCGGAAAATATCCCCCGAAAAGCACATGGAAAAAAACCTGTACATCCCCCCCCCCCCAAATCCCCCCGCCAACCACCCACTCCAATCGTGTAAACTACCCCTCTTCCCCATCCCCTGAACCACAGCAAATTAATACTATTTTCACTAACAAAATTAAACCCCCAAAACTACCACCATACCCTTCCATCCGACAATCCCCCCCCCCGCGCCCCATTGACTGAGTCTTAAACGTATACCATTCTAGGTTGAAGAGAGGTAGACAATAAACCAATTCACCTGCGGGTTATCGTCTATCAGTGTGGTCTCTCCGTGGTTTTGTGGTTTGGAGGGAGGGTGCTTCCTGACCGAGTGCAGTTTAACGAATAAACATACCGGCTATATTCTAGCAATAAGAGATCGAAAGTAGTAGCAAGACTGTAGATACACTACGGTGTTGGTTTTATACTTTTTTAAATACGCCCCAGGCCCCCCTCCTGTTTTTTTTGGGGGGGGAGTAATAGTGATATGGAGAGTTCAAGAGACCTACCAGTCATGGGGGGCATTTTCCAGGGAGGTGTTTTCCGACGGGAGGGGGTATTTTCTGGGGGGGGGGTAAAATCCGGAAACAATTTAAATGAACAAAAATTTAAAGAAATAAATTTTTTATGACACAAATTTTAAATTAAGGGTAAATTTTTAATAGCAAATGATATTTTTAAGAGCTTTAAAAATTAAAAAAATTAAAACGTGCTTAAACTTCTATAATGGAGTTCTCTCATTGTTTTGTAGTTTGGGAGGGAGGAGGATTCCTAAAAGAGTGCATTTTAACGAATAAACATCCCAGCTATCTTCGAATCATCAGATAAATACAGACGTAGCTCTAAGGGAGAGACGAGAAGGGGATGGAGGTAACCAGTTGGATATAAAACTTTGACATAAAGTGTGAGATTTGGGGTACACAAGTTTTCTCCAGAAAGGAGAGAATCCAAAAGTTAAAAAGGATTTTTATGACTGATCATGTTCGGGTTTTATGATTTTTGTCTTTAAGCAGGCACAACGGAGTTGCAGTTAGATTGCAGATAATTAGAGACAATCTTCGAGTAGTAGTAGTGTTGATTATTTAGTTATGGTGATGACAAATTTTTAGGTGTGGGTATTAAAGGGTTTTGTGGTATTAAATATTTATTTGAGATGACTTTAGTTCTAAATTAAGATAGAGTCGTTAAAGATAAAAATTTAAAAAATTTACAAAAAATATAAATCGACAATTTTGGGACGGGGGCGAGTAAAAACACAAATATATAGATGGGTCGTTTACGAGGGGCATATAAATGGGGTAATCATTCACGTTAAATGGAAAACTGGTCTGTACGACGAAATCTTGTGGCACGTTTATGCTTGAGTTACATTAAAGAGTAAAGGATGAGCCCCAACAGCCGAACAATTTTTAACCCCTGATGGCTTTAAAAAAAAATGCATTGGTCTGTTTGAGCAGCCACGCTAAACCTATCACACTTGTCTAGATCAGACCTTCACTAAAGCTAATGCACACAGGGTTGTCAGTCATTAATATATCATAGTGAAAAAAATTTTATACATTTTTATAATAAATAATTTCAGACTGTCATTAAAAATAAGTTTTGTTCCCACAATTTTCTTGGAGATATTCGTCGATATGTATATTTATGTTACAAAATTTCTTAAATGTTTTATAACTTTTACTTTCATTTAATTTTTAATTAATATTTTAAAGTATGATTTGAATATTTTATTTATTAATAATAATGAACGAATATAGCTTTTCATAAGTATCAATTATTTTAAATATTGAACAACTTAAGAAAAAACGAATTTAACACGGCCAGTCTTCTCTTACTGATATATACGTTATTTTACTTATAGACTTCCCTTGTTTTACTTTTCCTTAATTCACGTATATTTTTTTCCAAAATTATAAACAATTTTTTAATATAATTACAGAACGGCTATGGGTCTCATTAACCTCGTTTAGAAATACACTTTTGTCCATCCATGCAGATCAGTCTACTCCCTCCATGAAGAGTAGCCAAAGTCCTTGCTAAGGCGTCACTAATAGTTCTTCTATAAATCGCCGATTTATTCTTTGTGAAGGCGATATAATATTTATATTTATTTTCTTTTCAGAAAAAGGAAAATTATTGGCCCTCGATTTAGGGGGAACCAACTTTAGAGTGTTGCTAATTCAACTGGGTGAAGCCACACCCGAAAAAGAATTCGCATGTAGAGAGTTCCCACTGCCAGAAGTGATCAAAAACTCATCGGGTGATGTCGTAAGTTCCACTTTTCATTATAATATTCGTTTGGGATTTTTGTTACAGAAATTATCACCAGTGGAGTGTTAAAAAATTTCGTCTTTGGTTATTATTATTATAACAAAATGACTTAAATGGTGTGTCTGTGCTAAATAGTTTAAGTTTATTGAAATGACTTAAATGTTTGAGGTTGGAAGGTGAATAAAACGAAAATCATGTATTTAAGCTTTTCATCTTTAATGTATAACAAGATATATTTTCATTTTTTTAAATTTTATTGTTACTTATTATTTTATAAAAATTTTGTTACAATAAATCCATTATCTTTCAGATTCAACTCTTTTTTTTATTTTATTTTTTTAAATTATATTACTTAAAAAAATATTAATAAAAATTATCTTTAGTAGTATGCATTTTAATAAAGTTAGCATTATTATAATCCGGAAATTTGAATTTATTTTTGACAAAGGAAGAATCTCAAAGAAAATAGAGTCACAAATGTCATGATCGTCACACACTTCCTTATTAATTCTTGAATGGTGTCATCTATTTGTGGTATGTACTTTTTTTAGTTAATTATTACTTAAAATAAATTAAATCCCAATCAGTATATAATATTTACATCAGAATCCTGAATACATCGAATCTTACTTTTTAAAAAGATATAATATAAAATAGAGCTCTTTTTAAAGTTCAGGAAGGCATTTTTTTTCAATTTTTGTTTTTAATAAATTAATTTTGTTAATTGAAGATACAAAAATAGAACATTAGCCCACGTCTTTAATTTATAAATATAAAACAAGCTCATATGTCATTCTTCACTAAATTTCTTAAAAAAAAAAACTCTAAAAATGTAATTATATTCATAACGTAATTTTGTCTGTGAATTAACTTGACAAAAAGATAAGGATTATGAACCAACAACTAACAACCTTAACAAATAAACCATTCTGTTTTTTTTTCTAGTCAGTAATAAGGTCCGTAAATTTTATTAAAAGTATATTATGTCTCAAGTAAAATTTAAAAACAAAAAAAAATAAAAAAAATTATAAATTTCATAAGTAATACATTATAAAAACTCATTATATGATACTAAACTATTTTAATTTTTTTCAGATTTTTGATCACATTGCGGATTGCCTTGCCGGCTTTGTAAAGGAATTCAAGGTTGATAAGAAATTCTTCCCCTTGGCTTCACGTTCAGTTTTCCATGCCGGCCAGAAGGCCTTACCAAAGCTAAACTTGTCCAGTGGACAAAAGGATTCACCTGTCCTGGGGTGGAAGGCAAAGATGTCTATAGATTACTTCAAATAGCGATTCACAAAAGACGAGTAAGTCTCAGTGGTTTTCTACTTTCTTCTTTTTTACCTCTACGTTCGTTTTGTCTTAGCTTTTCTTATTTCATATTCTGTTTTTTGCTGTTTCACAATAAAAAGACGTAATTTTCAGGGTTGTTTTAAACCAGCAAAAAAGTAAGCTGCTTTAAACAGAAACAGAAAAGGTATTTGCCATATAAATTTCTGTAGATTTAGTAGCATAGAATTTATTAATTTGCCACCCTCGGTGGCAAAAAGGGTACGTTAAAAATATAAAATACAAAAAAGAGTGTCCAGGAAAATCTTCATTATTAATATATCATCTAGTATCACTTTTGTATTTGACATCAGTTAACCAATCTCTCTTGATAATTCGCCAAACTCCCGACGGTTGATAAAAGAGCGCAGCCGCCTCTCTTCGCCGGTGTTTGAAGCTAATATTCCTCTTTCTCCCTCGTTATGACTGACTCTCTTTTTGTTTGTATTCCCCGGTCGTAATATTTTAATGTTTTTCTATTGATTTAGTGTTTGATTTAAAAGATATGCATTCACCCTCTAGGACAGGCCGAGGAGCATGTTGTTACTTATAACAATGTATAAAATGTATTTCAAATGGATAATATTTCCTCTTTACACCCTCCCATGAAGTTCACTAGTAACTTAAATCTCTTATATTACAACCACTTTTTTTTCATTTTGACCTAGACGATTGGCAAAAAGGGCAATCTTTCATCATTCATCCAAATAATGTGCCCTCTTCATATTAACCTTTCTCTAATTATAGCCCTAAAAACTGGAATTGAACTACACTTTTCGTACAGCCTACTTTTTGAGAGACGATGAGTGAGTCGGGCCCCCAAAACACTCTGCTGGCACTTTCTCTGGAAATCATTTGGCAAATCTTCCTCAAATAACTTTATTTTGACAATTTCAATTAAAAATAATTTCATATTCATTTGATCTTCTTGCTATTTTGCATAATAAAAGTTTAGTTTAAACTTATACAAACTAATTAAAATCATAAAACAATTGAAAAATTGTAATATCATTTTTGAAAAATGTTGTATATTGTTTAAACTACCTCTATGTTTTAAAAAGCTAATTTTTCAAAAATAAAGTCACAAATGAACAATATCTTTTTGTCTTATAACTAACATCTTCCAATTTATCTATCCCTATCAATTTTGATCCGAACACAGTATCTAATTTGATCTCTTCGTCTCCCTTTAGGACGTTCAAATTAAAATCATGGCTGTCCTTAATGATACGACAGGGACTTTAATGTCTTCTGCATATAAACAGCCTGACTGCAAGATTGGGCTTATAATTGGTAAGTTTGACTTATTTGTTCACAAAGCTACTTAACACGAGTACATTAGACAACTATATAACAAATATTCTTTTCTCACTGGACCTATAATAGATTTATGGATATCTGAAAGCTGGTAGTTTGTAATAATTATCCTTCTTTTGCTTATTCAAAATTAAACATTTTTTAAAATATAAATTTGCCTTGTCACGCTGGATATTGAAAGTGAATAAGCATAGATAGTTAAATAGACTTTGCATAGGTTTCCATCTTTATATATTATAAACACTACAAACTTGTTGATTCCCAAAGCTGATTCGTTCAAACTATTTTTAGCTAATTTTTTGCTGATTTTTCCCTGACGGTTATTTTCTTTAAATTCGACTTGATTTATAAATTGTCTCATGAGTGATAGCAATGGTTAGACTTAATTTTTTAACGTCCTTGGTGCTGCCCTTTTTCTATCTCGCAGGGTATAATGCGGAATGGGTTACACACAATTTTTGGCAGACTTGGTTATGTAGCCCATCTCTCAGAAACATTATCCAAAATTGGTTTTTGAGAATTTTGAGAATTAGTTTTTACATCACTACAGAATTAGAATTTACATCACTTTTCGTCTCTATATATTATTAAATAAAAAAAAACAAGTTTTTTCAACTGAAAGTAAGGAGCGACAGTAAAACTTAAAACGAACAGAAATTATTCCGTATATGAAAGGGGCTGTCCCCCCTCAACACCTCGCTCTTTACGCTAAAGTTTTTTATTATTTTGAAAAATAAAGTTGTGAGACAGATTCAAAATTTAGCGTAAAGAGCGAGGCGTTGAGGAGGGGACACCCCCTTTCATATACAGAATAATTTCTGTTCGTTTTAAGTTTTAATGTCGCTCCTTACTTTCAGTTTAAAAAACTTGTTTTTTTTATTTAATTTCTGATTGTTTTTTAGTTAATGCAGCTTTTATTTGCATAAAATTTTTACTTTTCTTTTGCTAAATGGATGTCTTTACAAATTAACTTACGTAACTAACTTCTATGTTCGTATAAATTTCTTCTGGCAAAAAATACAAAGTTGCAGATTTTTGCAGATATGAGCTTGAAACGTATAAGGTAGGGTTTTCTGATATGCTGAATCTAACGGTGGGATTTTCATTAAAACTCATTTGCTTATGGGGGATGTTTCCCCCCCTTGTTAAAAATCGAGTAAATTTTCACAGGCCCGTAACCTTTGCAGCGTAATGCTCAACTTAAAAAAATTATATATTTACAATCAGCATTATAAGCCCATTCTTTTAATATATTTATTGACATCAAAATTCCGTTTTTAAAAGTTTCGATTACTATTGAGCCGTATCGCTTGTTTTTTTATTGTTTTTTTTTTATTACGTATATGTTATTACGTATATGAGGGGGGTATACCCTTAGTCAAAACAAACCACTTTACGTTAAAAGTTAAAAAAAATTTTTATTAACAAACCCCAGAATCACAAAGGCCGTTTAATTAGAATAGACAGCTCTTTTGAAAGCACTAAAAAAACTGTAGCGTAAAGAGCGAGGTATTAACTTGGGGGAGAACCCCCTCACATACATTATAATTTCTGTTCTTTTTAAGTTCTAATATTCCTTCTTACATTTCAGTTGAAATGTAATTATTCCGTATATGAAAGGGGCTGTCCCCTCCTCAACGCCTCGCTCTTTAAGCTAAATTTTTTTATTGTTTTAAAAAATAAATTTTTTATAAAGAGTCAAACTTTAGAGTAAATAGCGAGGCGTTGAGGAGGGGACAACCTCTTTCGTATACGGAATAGTTTCTGTTCGTCTTTAGTTTTAATGTGGCTCCTTACTTTCAGTTAAAAAAACTTGTTTTTTTATTTATTTTCTGATCGTTTTTTAGTTAATGCAGCTTTTATTTGCATAAAAATTTTACTTTTCTTTTGCTAAATGAATGTCTTTACAAGTTAACTTACGTAACTAACTTCTATATTCGTATATTTTTCTTCTGGCAAAAAATACAAGGTTGCAGATTTTTGCAGATATGAGCTTGAAACCTATGTAATAGGGTTTTCTGATACGCTGTATCTGACAGTGGGGTTTTCATTAAAATTCTTTCACTTGTAGGGGATGTTTCCCCCCTTTTTAAAAATTGAGTAAATTTTCACAGGCTAGTACGCTTTGATGAGTAATACTAAAATTTATAAAATCTATATATCTAGAATCAGTATTATAAACACATTCCTTTGATATATTTATTGACATCAAAATTCCGTTTTTAAAAGTTTCGATTACTATTGAGTCGTATCGCTTGTTTTTTTATTGTTATTATTATTAAATATATGTTATTACGTATATGAGGGGGTTCTTCCCTTAGTCAATACCACTCTCTTTATGTTAAAATTTAAAAAAAAAATTTGATTAACAAACCCCAGAATCACAAAGGCCGTTTAATTATAAGATATAGCTCTTTTGAAAGCACTAAAAAAAAAACTGTAGCATAAAGAGTGAGGTATTGACTTGGGGGAGAACCCCCTTACATACGTTATAATTTCTGTTCGTTTTAAGTTCTAATATTCCTTCTTACATTTCAGTTGAAAAAACTTGTTTTTTTATTTAATTTCTGATCGTTTTTTAAATAATGCTCGGAAATCCAGCGCCCCCTTCATAGAAATGTCCCTTACCCCAAAGAAACATCCTCCACGGAAATATTCTCCAGAGTTATCCCTCCTCTAGCCCCCCCCCCCTCCAGAAAAAATCCTTCCTGAAAATGGTTGTATACTTCCCAATAACCAATAAATAATGCTGGCAAGTCCGGCGCCCCCTTCATGGCAATTTCCCTTCCCCCGTGAAACCTTCCTTCATGAACAGATCCTCCAACATAACCACCGACCCACCCTTCCCTCCCACTACCAGGAAAAAAACCTCCTGAAAACTTCTGTATACTTCCCAATAACCAATACTATATGTTAACATTGGGTAAAGTTCATAACTTTTAGCCCTCCCTCTGGGTACTTCGGGGGATTAAGTCATCCTAAAAAACATATTTATCATATTTTCGACCATGCTGAACAAAATGGCTATCTCAAAATTTTGATCGGGTGACTTTGGGAAAAAAATAAGCGTGGGAGGGGGCCTAGTTGCCCTCCATTTTTTTTAGTCACTTAAAAAGAACACTATAAAGTTTAATTTCCATTCAATTTAGTCCTCTTACGACATTCTAGGACCACTGGATCGATACGATCACCCCTGGAAAAAAAACAAAAAAAAAACAAACAAACAAATAAACATGCACCCTTGATCTTTCTTCTTGAAAAAAATGTAAAATTCCACATTTTTGTAGATAGGAGCTTGAAACCTCTACAGTAGGGTTCTCTGATACGCTGAATATGATGGTGTGATTTTCATTAAAGTTCTATAGCTTTTAGGGGGTCTTTCGCCCTTTTTTTGAAAATCAGCCAAATTTTCTCAGGTGCGTAACTTTTGATGGGTGGCACTAAACTTGATGAAAAATATATATTTGAAATCAGCATTGAAATTTGATTCTTTTGATATATCTATTGGTATCAAAAACCCGTTTTCTAGAGTTTCGGTTACCATTGAGCCGGGTCGGTCCTTACTTACAGTCGTTACCGCAAACTGTTTGATTAAATAAAAAAAAACAAGTTTTTTTTAACTGAAAGTAAGGAACGAAGTTAAAACTTAAAACGAACAGAAATTATTCCTTATATGAAAGGGGCTGTTCCCTCCTCAACGCCTCGCTGTTTACGCTAAAGATTTTATTGTTGAAAAAAATAGAGTTGTGAAAAAGTCAAACTTTAGCGTAAAGAGCGAGGCGTTGAGGAGGGGACAGCCCCTTTCATATACGGAATAATTTCTTTTCGTTTTAAGTTTTAACGTCGTTCCTTGCTTTCACTTAAAAAAAACTTGTTTTTTTATTTAATTTTTGACCGTTTTTGAAATAATGAAGGTTTTAATTTTAGATTACAGTACATGAATAATCAAAAAAGTAAATGAATTTTAATTTTAATTTTATTTGGTCAAATGTCTCTCTCGAAATCTGTTTAATTTGATTTACGAACGTTTTTATTAGTAATAAATATACGTAACTTACGAATTAACTTACGTAACGAACCTCTATATTCTTATATTTTTAATACGTATATTAGAGGGTTCGCCCCCTAGTCAATACTTTGCTCTTTAAGCTAAAGTCCGAATTTTATTCCAATTCTTTAAAAATGACCCCTTAATCACAAATGCCGTTAATTAGAATAAATAGCTCTTATGAAAGTACTAAATAATCTTTGGCTTAAAGAGCGAGGTATTGACTAGGGAATGAACCCAATCATATACGTAATGTTTTCTGTCGTTTTAAGTTTTGATGTTGCTCCTTACTTTCAGTTAAAAAACTTGTTTTTATGTATATAATTTCTGATCTTTATTTAAATAATGCTGGAAAATCCGGCACCCCCTTAATAGCAATGTCCTTTCTCCCATGAAAACTTCCTTTATGGTAAGATCCTCCCACATAACCCCCGACCCACTCCCCCCCCTACTACCAGAAAAAATCTCCTCTGAAAACGTCTGTATACTTCCCAATAACCAATACTATATGTTAACATTGGGTAAAGTTCATAGCTTTCAGCCCTCCCCCTGGGGACTTAGGGAGATTAAGTCATCCTAAAAGATATAGTTATCATATTTTCGACCATGCTGAACAAAATGTCTATCTCAAAATTTTGATCGGGTGACTTTGGGAAAAAAATGAGCGTGGGAGGGGGCCTAGTTGCCCTCAATTTTTTGGTCACTTAAAAAGAGCACTAGAACTTTTAATTTCCGTTCGAATGAGCACTCCCACGATATTCTAGGACCACTGGGTCGATACGATCACCTCTGGGAAAAAAAAACACACATCCGTGATCTTTCTTCTGGCAAAAAATGCAAAATTCTACGTTTTCATATATAGGAGCTTGAAACCTCCGAAGCAGGGTTCTCTGATACGCTGAATATGATGGTGTGATTTTCATTAAGGTTCTATAGCTTTTAGGGGGTCTTTGCCCCTTTTTTCGAAAATCAGCCAAATTTTCTCAGGATAGGTAGGATTTTTGATAGGTAGGATTAAACTTGAAAAAACTTATATATTTGAAATCAGAATTAAAATCTGATTCTTTTGATGTATTTATTGGTATAAAAATTCCGTTTTCTACAGTTTCGGTTACCATTGAGCTGGGTCACTCCTTACTTACAGTTCGTTATCATGAACTGTTTGATGGACATTTGTTGATTCCCAATTGTTGATCCCAATTGTATAACAATTTGTTGATTCCCAAAGCTGATTAGTTCAAAACATTTTTAGTTATTTTTTTGCTGATTTTTTTCCAATGGTTCTTTTTTTAAATTTGACCTGACTTATGTTTTAATGATTCAATTTTTTAATGACCTTGATAATTTTATACATCTAGTCCAGTGTAATGCAAAATAGACTGCATTCTATTTTTGGCAGACTCAGTTATGTAACCCATCGCCTTAAACTTGTTGTTACTTTGATTGTTGTTACGTGTTCACAAGAACTTTGGATGAACAAAATTTTATCCTCTCTTTTGCTGATTGTTGCTTAGGGTTTCGAATTTTGAAAAATAGAAAAGGAAACTGAGGAAGAAAAAACAGTCACTGGGATAAAACATGTGACTGGGGGCAGCTTAAAAAAGAGTTCGATGTAAATGACCAATATCGTATGAATATAACAAGTGACTAAAATAACACACAAAGTGAAGAAAATTATTTTGAATTGTAAATTGAAAAAAGTAAAAATAATTTGCAACAAGAAATTTTAGTTTTACTGGAGCTATTCTAAACGTAAAATTTGTTTCTTATTATAAACGCAGAAGGATGATATTAATTCTTGGATATCTTTTCAATTGAAGACCGTATCTTGGAATGAATTCAGATTGCAAATTATTTTTAGTTGTGAAATTTATTGAATTTCAGATAATTTTATTTCATGTAGTTATCTTTATATCCTTTATACATTTTATTGCATCCTACAATTTTATTTTCATAAATTCTAGGCACCGGGACAAATGCTTGTTATGTAGAAAAGGTTGAAAATATGGAACTCTGGGACGGGGACTCAAATTATTCTAATCAATGCATAGTCAATACCGAGTGGGGAGCCTTTGGAGATAGTGGCTCTTTGGAATTCATCAGAACAGATTTTGACAGAGCCTTAGATTCAGTCACTCCAAATTGTGGAAAGCAATTGTAAGTATCTTCAATTTTATGTCATAGTAAACTAAGAAAATCTGGAATAATATTGAAGGCATTGGGAGTGGGGTAAAAATACGAAAACTGATTTCTTAAGAAATAGGGAAATTTAAATTGTGCTTTTGTGTTTGTTGCTTTACGGTTTTGTGCGTATATTTTTCCTTTTTATCCGAACTTGAAGTAAATAACAGCAGATTAGATTGAATTTTGTTTGCTCTCACAGTATAATCAGGTTTAAAACTTATATAAGATCAATCAAGTTTTTGCTCAGTGATACACCAAAATCCAGAAGTATGTATGGCTCTGGCCAATAAAACAGGAAAATAAAAAGACCAACATAGAAAGGTATAAAAAATACTACCCGTATTTCAAACCTGCGATTTCAATGAGTCGCACCTTTACGCCCCACTGACGCATATGGTGTTAAAAGCAAAGAATATCTGTCCATTATAAATTAAAAACACACGTTTTTGCCTCGTTTTTACACGTATTTGCCTACGTGGATTTCCGCAAACTAATTTTAGGGTTAAAATAGATTGTAAAAACGATCTAAAAAATTACTTTAAAAACTACTTTTTTGGTATTTTAATTAGTGAATTATTATTTGGATCTGAATTTGAACAATTTTTTTTTGCTTGGATTGTCCGATTTGATAGCTTGATTTAAGAGATCGGCACAAGGCAGCCAAAACTGCGCAAGGCCCTACAAGGTTTATCCTTTTAAATTAACCAGTATTCTAGCAAATACATTAAACTAAATTTATGAATTTATATTATGAATTTATAATACATTTAGGAATTTATGGCAATCATATATGAGTTAATTCCAATTTTTTAATTAATAAAATTAATCAATATTATTTTAATTAATTAATTAATATTAATTAATAAATCAATAAAATTAATACGAATTAGAAGAAACCTTAAGAGGAAGTTTAGGTCAAAGATTTTTCGAAGTATTGACTCAAGACTTAAAAGCACAAACCTGAGTCATAAACCTCCCTCATTTCGCTAACTTTGTACCTCAAATAGACATCCTTTATATAAAAAAAAAAAAAAAATGAGAGTTTTGCTTATTTTTCTTGCCCTAGCTGAGAATTCGTACAGGGAATTATATATAGCAGCCATGCAATTATAACTGTCTCTTTGTTAGTAATTCACATGAAAATTTATATTTTCGATGCTATTCATAATTTCTAACCACTGTTTCTATCTTTAGATTTGAAAAAATGATATCTGGCAAATATTTGGGTGAAATTGTACGTCGAGTTTTGGTATATCTGGCGAAAGAGGGCCTGATATTCAATGGCAGTTCTTATAAGAGTTTATTGGAGGTTGGTGGATTTGAAACTAGGCTCATCAGTGAAATAGAGAAGAAGCCGGAAAATGATATAACTGATTGTGCACGTATACTTGAGGAGTTGGGGCTCACCGATTTCAGCCAGGAAGACTGTGCTACAGTTAGGTAAGATTTTAGCCTGCATTGTTATAATTTTAAGTATTTATTTTAGGTAATCTATGCTAAGGTACTTGTGTTTTAATATTTATTTAATATGTATTTGAATACATTTAATATTTAAGTACTGGTAAATCAATTCATTTAATAAATTTATTGATTTTAAGGTGCCTTACTATAATCATGGCTTATTTGATTGTTTATTTAATTTATTTATAAATAAAATAATTATTTATTGAAGGTGATTTATTAAAAACCTTTTTTTTAAGGGGATGGGGGGTAAAATTGAAAGAATTAGATAGCCAATATTGCTTTTTAATCCAGTAAGGTAAATGTAGTTTGACTATAATAAATGTTTTATTTCCTCTCTATTTCTACTTAGGCTTAAATAGTTAGCAAGGGGAAGAGCATGAACATCTACCCTCTTGAAAAAAATGACAATTTTACTTAAGAAGTTTCCTTAACATAGTACAGTTAATCAGACTTTGGACTGTCTAGAAAAAATTAGTCACAGGAAATGCCTATAAAGACTGCCAAAATTAGCAATGCTAGAGGTTCAGCCCAACAACACACGTACCAGTTTCAATTAATACGTATCAGCATAGAAAATTTTTACCGCCAGTACACTTTTTGGGCAGGGTATAATTAAACAACAAATTTCAACAAAAGCATATTTTATTCTGCTTTAGAAGAATTTTAATTTGATAAATAGGTAATAGAAGAGCTATGAGAAACCTATAGAAATTTCTTTTAAGGAGTATAAAACAAATACAAACGGATTCAGAAAATAAGTTTAGCAGTGCCTTTACCTGCCCCCCTTTTTTGTACTAAACCTATTTTCATGTTTTTACTTTCCGTTTTAGAGAGCCGTTCCCCTTCTGCAGAAAATATGCTTATTTAAGCAGAATAAAATAGATATAAACTGATTAAGAAGTCATAATTTTAGTCAGTGCCTTCGCCTACTTCTTTTTTTTTTGCAAAACCTGTTTTGATATTTTTACTTTCTGTTTTGGAGGGCCGTTCCCTTTTGCCAAAAAAAAAATTTTTCTTTAAAGTAGAATAAAATAAATATAAACGGATTAAGAAGTCATAAATTTAGCAGGGCCTCCGCCTGCCTTTTTTTTTTTTTACAAAACCTGTTTTTACATTTAATTTTTGTTTTGGAGAGCCTTTCCCTTTCAGAAAAAAAACAAATTATGACTAGATCTTGTCTGAGAGTTCTTACCTGCTAGTCATATGGTCAAATTTAGGCTTTTGTTTGGTCATGCGACTATAGAATTTGATTTTGGGTAAAAGCTTTCATCGAAATTCCCGTTTAAATTTTGACATTGTTTCTCCTTATAAGAATGACCTATTAAATCTTTTTGTTGTTCCATATTGTTGAAAATAAATGACTATTCCAATTATTGATTCTCACAATTACTTAATCTCAAATTTAAAAAAAGATAAATAAAAAGCTCAGAGAGATTTACCTTTGTTTATCTGGATGCAGTTTACTATTTTTCAGTAGTTCAAGGTTTTGACATTTCGATATTATTTTGTTTATCTCCTACATTTTGTGTTTTATTTTTAATTTGTGTGTCATTAAGAATAAAAAGTGAAAATTTAATCACTCAATTTTTAAAATATTCCTAAATTTGAAAAAAATATTTAGCATCAAATCGGATACCAAGTTCTCTTCTAGCACCAAACTTCTTTTTCAAATCAAACTTCTAGATATTCAATCTAAATATGTTTCACTTCAAGTCTCAACATGGTCGAGGGCCTTTTCTGCTGTTCTTCATTCTTTTTATGATGTGCCTCTTTGTTTCTGTGTCTCAACTGTGCTTCATATAATATGACAACGTTCCTAGGATAAGTTTAATATTTATTTGAAAAGAGACATCTACCAGGCATGACAAAATGCGTTTTGCATTGTTTTCATCAGTAACAGGTCCTATTCCTTTATTTAGCTTATCAATCAAAATATCTTCTACTTCATGTTTTTTGAACTGATATAAAACGTGAAAATGTTGATCAAATTTAAAATAATAGAGAAAGGGTTTTGGTGTTAAGGCCTAGTTGACAACATCCCTATCAAACGTATAATTCAAAAGCAGGAGGGGGAGTTATGTGAGGAGAGAGGCCTTATTTTCGTGATAAATTTCGCGTAACTTCATAACTTTTCCATACATTGCTTTTCTAGCTCACTGTTCATGAAAAACGGAGTTTCTTGTTGGTGTTACCTCTCTTCTATTAGTATCTTTCTGTAGAATTTCAAACCCGAACCATATTTTTTTTCTAGGTAGCTAAGCAGTGATGATATTATGATTCTAAAGTACATTACTATTATTATTCTTGAGCGTTATAGTGAAATAAAAAGTTGTTTTTTCTCCCTTTAGATATGTTTGTCATCTAGTTTCGAAAAGGGCCGCTTTCATGGCTGCGGCTGGAGTGGCAACTCTTCTCAACAGAATAAATGAAAAGAACACAATTGTATCTGTCGATGTGACATTGTATAAAAAACACCCACACATCCGTAACCTAATGACACAAAAAATAAAGCAGCTAATCAGGCCTGGATTGACTGTGAGTACAACTCCTTGGTCTTATTTTAAAGAGTGTTTTGATATCACGTACGCAAAATTCATTTTTTATTTACAAAATCTAATTTTTAAAGAGTGGTTCTGCAATGTCAAAACTAATTACATTTTGAAGCAAGTGTCCTGAAACAGATACTTTAACGTAAATATATTTTTTTTATAATCTTAAACACCTGAATCTTTGAAGAAAAGCTAAAAAATTTTTAAGCTTATAAATAAATCAGGAGTTTTCTCTCAAAATAAGAAAGAATTGTAGATTTTTGAGCTGAAGTGAAAATAATTTATGAGTAATTTAAAAGACTCAAAGAGCTTTGAGACAAAATTAAATATTTAAAGTTGCCTATTGAACGTAAAAAAATCAAATACAATAAACTTAATCAGGAGTTAGCAGAGAATAATCATTCCATCTGATGGAAAGAGTTCTGTTGAACTTGAATCCCAAGGCTGAATTTTTTTTTCTCGGTCACTCAAATTTTGTGTTTTATGCGCAAATTCATGCAATTGAAAATAAAACCATGTATAATAAGGGAAAAGTCTTTAAATAGAATGCAATAGTTTATAAACACTTGTTAGAAAGCAGGCGTTAGAAGTTAGGTTGGTATATACTTATGAAGACGTCTAAATATGTTTAATTTTGAGATAAGGATAGAGTATCAATGCATGGCTATATTTTCTTTACTCCCGCACTAAATTCCGGAACTTTAATAGTTCACCAACTATTCTTCGAGTAAATAAATTAGTCGTGGTATCAAGTTTTTCTGTCAGTCAAGTGAATTTTCATATGCTGTTTTGAAAAAAAGTACCAACGCACTTCTGCCGGTTGATTAAATAACTGATTATTTTACAACTGAAAATAAGGAGCAACATTAAAACTTAAAACTATTAGAAATTATTAAGTATTTGAAGGGGAGTTTCCCCTCCTCAACACCTCGCTCTTTACACTCATTTTTTTGGTACTTTTAAAAAGCTTATTGTTCTAATTAAACAACCCTTGCAATTTAGGAGTTGTTCTCAAAGAATTGGCACAAAATTCAAATTTTAGCGTAGATCGAGGTGTTGGTGCTGGGGCAGCTCCCTTCAAATACGTAGTAATTTCTGTTTGTTTTAAGTTTTAATATTGCTCCTACCTTTCAGTTGAAAAAACTTGTTTTTTTTAGTTTAATTTCTGATCCTTTTTTAAATAATGCAGGGAAATCCGGCGCCCCCTTAATAGCAATGTCCCTTCCTACATGAAAAATTCCTCCATGTAAAGATCCTCCCACATAGCCCCCGACCCCCCCCCCACAACCAGGAAAAATCCCCCTGAAAACGTCTGTATACTTCCCAATAACCAATGCTATATGTTAACATTGGGTAAAGTTCATAACTTTCAGCCCTCCCCCGGGGGACTTTGGGGGATTAAGTCATCCTAAAAGACATTGTTATCATATTTTCGACCATGTTGAACAAAATGGCTATCTCAATTTTGATTGGGTGACTTTGGGAAAAAATGAGCGTGGGAGGGGGCCTTGGTGCCCTCCATTTTTTGGTCACTTAAAAAGGGCACTAGAACTTTTAATTTCCACTCCAATGAGCCCTCCCGCGATATTCTCGGACAACTGGGTCAATACGATCACCCCTGGGAAAAAACAAAAACAAAAAACAACACGCATCCGTGATCTTTCTTCTGGCAAAATTTCTGGCGCATAACAAATTCTTCATATTAGCAGTTTGAACTAATACTCTCTGAAGATGGTAGTGGCAGAGGGGCTGCCTTGGTGGCAGCAGTGGCATACAGAATGGACAGAGAATACTACCACATGACCTAATTGAAGAACTGGTTCTCATAGCTTTCTTCTCCTATGCTGTGATTTAGTGTACCGTTTTTGAAACTCAATCTGAGTTTGTTATTTACTATATGTCCAAGGATTTTCAGCATCAGAACAGTGCATTAAGTAGCTTTTGCTTAATGAATAAGATTTTTGCAAGTGAACAATAAAATATACTTAACTATACTTAGTGTTCCTTTTTAAAACAAAACTATTTTGTTAATTTTATTTATTAAATTGTTCTTATATATTATAGTTTTGTATGAAAAAGAATTTTCTTCGGGTCCGAGTCTTCTAAATGTCTACGGAAAACTCAAATATACATGCATTTGCTTTACTTAGTCTGATTATTTTTCGTGTCTTCTAATCTAAAGTTTTATAGCGTCTTCACCTTCGGAAAATAATATATTTAATATTTTTCTTTACTTAAATAATACGTTTAATTTATTAAATTTAATTGATAGTTGGAGGAATATAACGATTTGAGTCAATAATTTGGTATTCAATCATTTTGAGAGTTTTTGTTTTTCTCTTGAAATAAAATAAAAAAAAATCTTGTAAACAAGGTAAGAAGAAAATATTTTAATACTAAGTAAAAATAATTCATTGAAGATTGTATTTTAATTCTAAAATCTAATGTTATTTGGCCCTTAGATTTAAGCTAGAGATATACACTGCTTGTTCTTGTTTCTCGTTTTCTGCAATGTTACAATTAACCTTGAATTTACCATTTGATTATTGATGTTATGAGGAATTTATTATTGATGTTTTTTCAAAACGTCAAAATATCTTAAGTTTTCAGAAATTCTTGGAATATTTTTTTTGTGTCAGAATTTCTTCTAGCTTGGTCCAGCTAGCCAAATCTAGATTTTGTATTAAATTTTCAGCTCTTACAATAGAGTATCCGTTTATAGAAGGGGTTGGGACAATTGACCACAAGTAGATAATTAAATATTCAACTCAAGTCATTTTATTACAAAACGATATAACACATAACCAAACTAACAAAAGAAGGAAATAAATAATAATAAATAGCAACGAAATTATGACAAATCTCTAATCACAAGAAAAAAAACAATCAACTATGAAAAAAGAACCAAAAGAAAGTTTTTCATTTTTTTCTTAAAGAACCAAGGTGCTCCTCCACCTGAATGCTCTCTGAAAGAGAATTCCAAACATTAGTACCTAGATATCTGACAGGAAAACCTGCTCTAGGTCCACTACTGTATTCAGTGACTAGCTTATCAGCATTGCTGGTACTATAACTATGAAATGATTTATTTTCTTTATAGAAACCATGAAATACCTCAGGAATGATACAATTCCATCACTGATACGAGAACATTCCTGCTTCCTAGTCACGTGGTTTCCCGACGTTAAGCACTTTAAGTTTATTATAACATGCCTCAGTCTCATTGAATTTTTCCAAGTATCCACCGATAAGTTGTATAGCTTTGTTTTGAAGAATTTGTACTCGTTTAAAATTTGGATAAAAGTTACTTGACCACAACACGCATCCATATGAAATATATGGGTGGACTAAAGCATTATATAAAATTAATGAAATTTGTGACGGTAAGCATTTCTTAAAGTCGCATTGCTCCAACTCTTTGTGTGATTTTCGTTTGCAGCAACATCACTATGTCGTTTACACGAAAGATTATAATTTACATAGAAACCAAGGTATCACGTTTCGTGCTCTTGTTTCTCTGGCTCCTTCGCAAACAAAATTTTTCCATTAATGTCGTGTAGCTCACCAACTCTTGAATATGAAATAAAACTAGTTTTATCAGTATTAACAGGGAGTAAGCTCAAACTAGTAAAAATATGAAAACTTTTTAAAACATGATTAGCCTTCAAAATCAAACTATGTAAACACTGACTTGAAAATGTTAATGCCGTTTCATCAGCAAACGAGGTGAGACAAGAACCTGGCAGATCCATCCTCATCATATCAATATATACTAAATACAGCACAGGACCAAGCTTTGTGGGGCCCCATAAGCTATAGGAAATGGGGCAGAAACGACATCATCAATCATAACATTAATAAACCTATCATTCAAATAATTTTCTAGCCATTTTAAGCATGATATTTTTATATATATAAATTCCAATATTCGCAATAAAATACCAACATCAACTGTATCAAAATCTTTTTTAAAATCAAAGAATACTATTGGGGAATTTCGCCCCTCAAGTATCTTGGAGAAAAACGGCAATGTTAAGATTAGTTTCCAATTACCGATATCTGACTAACAGGTATTACTTTAGCGTGTTTCAAGACATCTGGGAAGGTGCCTGTTGTCAGGGATATGTTAATAATGTGAAGCAAGGAAGAAAGTAGATACATCATTGAGGCTTTAAATGTCCTTAGATCTACACCATCAATCCCAGCAGAATTTGAATTAATATTCTTAACAATTTTATACCCTCATCACTTGTACATTTTTCAAACCGAAACTCCAATCTTTCCCTTTCATCATCCACAAATTCATTTGTGGATGAAAACTAGTTTGAATGAATTTGTCAAAAAGTTTGAATGAAAGTTTTCATAAAAATGAATTTGTCAATTCATTCATCATCCACAAAATTTATTTAATCATTTCTAGCACCCTCATGAACTGAAGATCCTATTTTTGAATAAATATGACCGAAATAATTTGTGACAACAACTTTGTCATTTACAGACGCACCATTAATACGTCAATACAAGGAGAAAGGTTGCAATTTTTCTTTTCATGGATTCATTAAAAACTTGCCACGTTGCTTTAGTATCACCCTTGCTCACTGCGCTTTTCACTAAAACACCTCATTTTAGCATGGCGTCACAGAAGTTTTATTCTGTCTCTTGCATTTCTGAACTTCTCGAAATCAGTCGGATCCTGAGTATTTAGATCTTGTTCGTATAGCAGATTTTTTTTGTTTCTCTCAATTATGATTTGCTCAGTTATCCATGGCTTTCGTGTTTTATCCTTATTATGTTTGACTGCTCGTAAGGGACACGCTGTAGCAAAAATTGGCTGTAAAATAGACATGTATTTATCGTAAGCAAGTGAAGAATCATCAGCTATTTCCTGCAAAGTGGCCCAGCTGAGGTAGCTCAGGTCCTCGGCAAATTTATTCAGGTTTTCTTTTTTAAGCGTACGCACCAATATTTTCTTTGACCTAGTATAAACTTTTTTAAGACAAGTTAACTTAGTCACAACTTAAAGATGGTTTGAACTGGGTTGCACAGCCACATCTGCACAACTATGATTCAAATAAGCAGAACCAGCGAAAACATTATAAATCAGAGTAGCAGAGTGACTTGATATACGGGTTGGGACACAAGCTAAGAGATAAAGATCATTTGAAATAAAATAATTAAAAAAAAATCAAATTATCGGCAGTAAGATTTAAAAGGTTATAGCTAAAATAATCCATACATGTAAAATTCAAACCCGTAAGCATATTTTAAAACCCTTGCCCTGAAGGTTGTGGGGCAGTGTCCTCCTCAAAAACATATTTTTTATCTTGAAATCAACTACGCTGAACAAAATGGCTATCTTAAAATTTTGATTGGATGTGTTCGGGGGTAATGATGGGCGTGGAGGGGGGGGGGGGCTAGTTGCCCTCCAATCACTTTTGACTATTAAAAAGGGCACTAGCCACTCCAATTTCCAATCGGATGAACCCTTTTCGAAGTTTCTACGACAACTCCTTTGATACGAAGTGCCCGGGTATGGAGAACCAAAAAACAAAACACATTGTGCCCACATCATTCTTTACTTAGGCAGCGCTAGTGCGCTGCCTATCATATGGTTACAAATCGTAAAGGACTTTTATAAATTTACACTCATCTATACAACTTTCTAAATCAGCAATAGGCAATTGCCCCAAAAGCCTTATCAGCAATAGGCAAATTCTAAAACAATTAAATGAACATGCTCCTTCCTCATCATCATCAACAACATTAAGACATGAAGAAGAAGAAGGAGAAGAAGATTTTAAATAAATCTTAGAAAATACCAGCACACCTAGTGGAAACATTGATTTAAGAATGAGGAGGAGCACACCGCTGATAGTTAGACACACGCGACTACGTACTGGTATAAAGTCAACATACTAAATATCATCACCCGCTAGTATACAAAAAGATTTATAACGTTTCGCTATCTATTTACATTCAAAATGGTGGAAGTTCTGAAACGTGTTTATAAAAATATTAGCGAACTGGGGAGTTTAAGTTACCCCACTACTCTTTCCAAAGTCACTGGTGTTCTCACTAAAAGTTTTTAAGACTATCAACAAAATGAATCAAGTTAAACTCTACATAGAAATCATAGACTTCGTTCTAATCATTTTAGAAAAACTAAAGCCTTTTTCCTCCTACATATAATGCAAGCAGATCTCTTAACTCTAGATGAGATTCAAATGCGTCACAATACACCGTACAAGTACATTCTACTTGCAATCAGTGTTTTTAGTCGCTATGCATATGCCATTCCATTGCGCACAAAGAGAGGTGTGTAAGTTGCTCAGGCTATAGAAAGTATTCTCGAACAATATTCGTATAAAAAAATGCAAAGGGATCGGGGTAGTGAATTTATTAATCCACATGTCGAAAAATTACTAATGAAATACAATACAATCCTCTATCATAGTCACAGTCCTATAAAGGCTGCAGTGGCCGAACGATTGATAAGAACTATTTGACTTTTAATTTCAAGATAATGTAAATTGAAAAAAAAACCTACTTTTATTCATGATTTAGATAAAATCATGTTGATTTATAATCAAAGACCCCATCGATCATTGTCCAACTCAACCCCAAGGGAAGTTCATCATTCTGATCATGATACATTTCATACTTTTATTAAACAGTATTCCAATGAAACGATTGTGAAGAAAAAATTCAATGTTGGTGATACTGTTCGAATTAATAGAACAACTAATGTTTTTGAAAAGGATAATTACTTGTGGTCCATTAACTTTTTAAAGTGGCAAAGATCCCAGACACCAAACCCATAACTTATCGTCTACGAGACACCAAAGATGAAGAGATTCTCGGCGGTTTTTATGTCTATGAACTACAAAAAGTTAGAAACACTAATGAAATTTATCAAATTGAAAAGATATTAAAGACTCGTGCTCGCCGGGCTAAGAAACAGTTACTTGTTTGTTGGCTAGAATACAATCATGGTTTTGATTCTTGAAGCGGTGTCGAAGACATTAACAATTCCCAATGATTTTTATGTAACATTTATGGCCAACGTCTCCGATCCTCTCTGCAATGATTTGAATAAAACAAGTGATTTTTGGATGAAACTCTCCCCCGCCATCAAATTCGACGGTGCGTTTGAAGTGGCTCTTGTTGACTGTATTCTCAAAAATACCTATGAGATCCTGATAAAAGATCGCAAATATGATATAAAAATTAGACCCCATGATTGACCACCAACAGTTAGCGAACAACCAACCAATCAATTGGTTGGATTATCCATATGTTGAATTACCATACGAGGAACTCATTTGTATGAATCATTTATGTCGTTCTATCAAAAAAAGAGCTTCTGCTCGTAACAAAGGAGCCTTTCATTTCAACTATTCAAAGGAAGAGGGGAGGATATACATTAGCTCACCCATTGCCAATGAAAAGGTTATTCTCAATGATAATCTAAAAGATGTTCTTGGCTTTAAACTCAGTATAATCAATGGTAAAAGTGCCGGAAACACTAATGTCATTTTTGTTGAGTACCCACCAGCCTTCTCCTCAGACACTTGTATATATGTGCCTCATTTGTCGAAACATCCAGAGTTGGCAATAGCAATATCCCTCTCCTACGAGTTCTTGAACAAAAAACCAATCAAGATCATATTCAACATTACAATATAAAGCACCTTCACTATATCCTCGTAAAAACTTCATATTTGGAACTCTGTCAGTTAATACTAAGAACTGAATTATGGCATCTTTTAGTAATAACAAAAGGTTTAGCTTTGATTACTTGTAATTTTTGACCCATCGTCACCGCTCAGGATGAACAATACAAGAATTCCATTTGTCTGTCCTGATATCAACTGCTATGTTGGTGCACCGAGTCCTCGTCAAATAGGTCATGGATTGGCCTATTACAAGGGGCGTACTACAAGGTCTGGCTATGGTCTTGGTAGCTGGTTTGCTAGGCTATTTCGGTTTGCACTACCCCTTGCCAGAAAATATCTTGTACCGGCTGCATCGAATTTTGCTGCCTCAACACTAAAGGGCTGGGGGCTGGGTAAAAATTTCAACGAGAGTGTTAAAGAAAATATTGATCTTCAGCAAGAGCCGTTGGCGAGCAATTAAAATCTCAGCAAAATGGGAAGGGGTTAAAAAGCGTGCATTGTCATCATTCACTCATCAGTCTCTACCCAGGTGGGAAGCAAAGGACATCAACAACGACTTTGAGAGGAATAAAACGAAGATGTCGAATAAGAAGAAGGAGAATAAGAAAAAGATTGTTATATCAAAAAAGGATTTCTTCTCTTAAGATGACCTATCCCTCCCACAAAGAATCGTGTTCATCAATCAGCTCCTCATTTAATCTATTCAATACTGAAAATGTTGATGTGAGTGTGAAGTACATCTACTATGAGTAATCTACTCCTCAATAACCCGTCTTATAAGACTTGTCTTGTTAGATATTTTCCAATGAAGGTTGTCTCATTGATTCATCTTCAACATTTATTGACTTCGATGGTTTGGTAAAGAAAAAGTCCCACAACACAGTTCCAAGTTTTGCTAATGGCCTGTTATGTGAATAATATATCCTACACAACTTATTCAAACAAATTAATGTATTTATTACTGGAAAATTGGTGAGCACTAGCAATAATTTATCAAACTATGCAAGCTACACACAATTTATGATGATGACCCTAAAGGCATATAAGGAGTTGAGAGGACAGTCACTGGGCTATGAATATAGATCGGGTGTTGATACTGATGGTGAGTTCACAACTGCAGTGAGCCAGGAGTATCATCTAGTTGGAAAATTTAATCATGAGATATTCAATATATCCTAATTGTTACCCCCCATGTTAAGATTGACATAAAGTTACAAATAACTCCATCGAATTTCACTTTGAGGAAAACACTAGCTGCAGCACCTGATGCAAATGTCATTATCACCTCAGCAATTATTCATGTTCGAAAACAACAGGTTATGAGATCTATTGCATTGGCAGCTGAAAAGCTAAGAGCCAATGGTAACAGCATTAAACTTGTCCCCCATACGATCACTAATCAAATTCACATTGCCACTGGCTCTCGCAGTTATACTGATTAATCATTTATCAATGGAGAAATCCCATCAAAACTAGCTTTGGCCTTTGTGAAGAGTGCCAGTGCCGTTGGATCCTGGACTGCATCCCCTCATGATTTAAATTTTTTTGGTCTATCTAGTCTTGTGTGCGAAGTGAATGGAATTCCATTGTACACTCTATCATTTGATAAGAAATCATGCAGAACTCTGTATGAGTTGACCATGCAATCCCTAGATCATGATTCACAACTATCTGAAAAAGGAATAACCGATTCAATGTTTTCAAAAAATCATGGTGTATTTGTTTTGAATATGTCTGTCACTTAAGATACGAGTACGATATGAACGGGAATGTACATTTGGGGTGCACATTGTCCGATACATTAACTGAAAGTATCATGCTCACATCATTGGGTCAATTTGAAACCTATTAGGAAATCGCACCGATGGCAGTGTTCTACTAGACCTAGCACCATGAATACAAACCAAATAATCAGCGTATTTCATATGGATCTATACATGTCTCAGTACAAGTCCTATTGCATACCATTGGACTTCATTGAAAAAATTCCAAGTGTTAACAATACCCTAATCATTGTTAATAGCAGTCTATCGACTTTGAAGACATGCCATTGGCTATGCATCTTTCAAACAGCGAAGAATATCGAATTTTTTGATCCTCTGGGCCTATCATATAAATTTTTCACCCCACACATCAACAACTATATTGAGAGCAGTGGAAAACTATTATTCAAAATCAGAGGAGAGTACAGGACTTAACGACTAAAACATGCGGCTTTCATGCATTACTCTTTTTCATGTTCAGATGTCGTGGCTATACCTACAAACAGGTTCTCAGCATTTACGTTGACTTTACTCGAGTGAACGACTTTCTAATGGAAAATATGCTTTCAAGGGTGTTTAATATTGATTTTAGTGCCCTACGAATAAAATTTTCTAAAGATGTATGTAATATGTTTTAATAAAAAATAATGGATACAAATGATAAAAACGACTGTTCTACTCTTTAGACTTCTTCTTCTACTACGTGTATCTATTTGTCGGAGACAACTAAAACAGGTAGATCATCTGAATTCACTGTATACTGATCCTGATGTGCTGCAATGTCAGGGTCACATTTTCTACAGTATAATGTCGGTCATATCTTATCATATCGGTTTGTATAGTCAATGATACTATTTACATTAATTTTGTAAAATTGGCATGTTTCAATTTGCTTATTTGAAGCATTGTCACATACAGTGTCCTCAAGTGGTGAATCAAATTCCGTAACAGCTAAATAGAAATCAGTAGGGTTATAATCATAGTACCCATTGTCTGCACAACGATGACGTAGAAACCAAATTCTTTTGTTGTTCCAACAGTTGAATCGTAGATCCGACTCCTCCTCCCAAAACACTCTTCAACGCAAAACACACCTCTTCAACGCAGGAATTACAACCCTTAATTTGTACGGCATATCCTCTATGCAATTTACACGGGTTGCATAATCTGTACTTTTCATCATACTCATCAATCATTGTACAATTCTCACATGATGACCAGCTTCCCAGTTTGTACATGCATAGTGGACATGTACGGAACATTTTCTCATTTGTTAACGCTCTCACCGCCAAAATGAAACTGAGCTAAGATCAACAAATTGAGTGGTATAGAGACAGAGAGGAGTAAATCCTCTTCGAATAATATCTTTCTCGTGAAAATATCATAGTCTTAAATTTCTAAGCTAGTGTGTGTGTGTGTTTAAA
Organism: Artemia sp. Qi Xiang Cuo; assembly: GCF_049724085.1. Classification (NCBI taxonomy): domain Eukaryota; kingdom Metazoa; phylum Arthropoda; class Branchiopoda; order Anostraca; family Artemiidae; genus Artemia; species Artemia sp. Qi Xiang Cuo. Next base: position 8,855,268 of record NC_142797.1, on the reverse strand, counting down.
AGCGAATCCCCTATACCATTTTGTCTTCTCGTGATTAATAGGTCAATGAATTGTGTAAATGCCTTTGGACCACGAAGTAGAAGCTTCATGCAATAGTCTAATGACGGAGAATCAGTTTTCATTATATTGAAAAGCATTCCCTGTGAAAATATCTTCCTTTGAATAGATAACTCCAGAACATCATCATCTAGAATCAAAAGTTCTTCCATAAGCACAAGATTCCCTGGGATTATCTCTTTCTCAAATCTATCCATTTTTTAGGGTCCTAACACTTGCACAACCAACTTCAGACTAACCTGGATTCTTTTTTCTATTTTAAAAATATACGCTAACCTACTATAGAAAAAATATCTTCGATTTAGAAACAATTTTATTGAATATAATTACAACAATAATAATCACTGATTCAATTTATTTTCCTCTATATATTTCACTAGTGCATCTAATGAGCTTCAAGCCTATTTATATGCACAATGTTCATTTTTGCTGCAAAGCATAATTTCTCTTCAAATTTAAATTTGCTCAATGATATCACATATCTAGCATACATACCATCCCATTCAAGGCTTAGTCTACATCCTCGTGTAATTTCCACTGCCACGTTTGGTACTCTCACCCTTGTATCATTACTGCTACCTGCTCCACCATCAAGCTCCAATAGTGTAAACGTACCACTCATTTTCTATGCTAATATCGTCTCAAATAATAATAAACTGTTCTCTCTCTGAATTCAATTCTCTTACTAATATCAACTACAATGAAAATCACTCCTTATATTTGAATCCAATTACTATACTAATCAAGCAGCCATATATGGAGTACCCTCTGTATTCCCTCTCTCTGATTGGTCCAGAAAATAGTCAGAAACCAGTGTTGCGTCAGAAACCAGTCCACTCGCTTCATATGATCTCGTCCCTGAATATCTACCTCCAAATATAACATGACTGGTCACTTTATAGGTCCATAATATGGAGGGATTGGTCGTTTTATACGACCTCGTCCTGGATTGCGTACATGCTTACTACTCCTAGGTTAGGTTACGTATTTAATATATGCTATGCCTTACCCCCCCCCCCCAAGGGCAGATCCAGGATTTTTGTTCGGGGGGGGGGGGGTAACTAATTTTTGACTTTTTCGGGGGGGGGGGTTACTAATTTTTGACTCAGTTTTCGACTAATTTTACTAATTTTCGACTCGGTCAAAAATTTCGGGGGGGAGGGTCAAACTGGGTAACCCCCCCCCCTGGATACGGCCTTGCCCCCACCCCTAATGTGCAAATATAAAGCGCAAATTTGTATACTAAACTATTATGTTTTCATCGTATTTTGTTTTGTTTCTGTAGTATTCACCAAACTTCACTTCTTGAGCTGTTATCGCATAATACACAAATACCAAAAATTATTTATGGCTGCAGATCTTATACGACTGTGTCAACAGGGCCATCAGATTTTGCACATCCACTTGCGTAAGAATTTTCATAGAATGTGACGATGTACTAAACAAACTTATATAGTGGAAAGCCATAAGTATATTTCCATCATAAATAAAACTGGCTTAAATTTAGCTCACAGGCAAGATTGAACCAGATTCAGCTCACCTGATGAGCTAAATTAGTTCACCAGGAAAAAAACTTTAAAAAAAACCCATCGGAATTTTTTATATGCATTTCATTACGTTTTTACGAGTCAAACAAACATTTGGTGGGAGCAGGAGGGCTCTAACCCCTTACCCCCCTCTTATATGATATTGTTGTGCTCTAAAAGGTATTGTTTGTTAGTTTTGTCGGTTCATAAGATTTTTACTCATATGAAATCGATTGATTCTTAGGCCTCTGGTTTCGGCATTTATTTTTCAACAGTATGAATATACTAACTATAAGTTTAAAATTTATTATGAACCTTCGTTTGATAATAAAATAAATTGAAAGACATTATTTTATTAAAAATAATAGTTTTTTAAGGGTTTGTAAAACAAATTTTGGAAAAACAATTTTTAAACTACGATATTATTTTGAAATTTTATTATTTTATTCAACATATATAGTCACCTTATCAGTTTACAAATATTGATGAATGCTAATAAATTTTACATATTAAAATAATTTTTGAATAACTGTAGTGACTTGATTGACGGCAACTCTGAATTTAGGTTGTGGTAAAGTAATATAAAAAACACTTTTCAGGCTATTTATCATCAATCAGTGTTGCCAATTTCGGTACTATTTTCACATTTATATATATCTTAACCAGGGTTGCCTACTGTCGCACTTTTTCGGTCATTGTCAGGGTTACCACCGTCAGTAGGATTTTACTAGATCTTGTAAAAAAAAATCTAGTAAATTTCCCTAAATCTAATAAAAAAGTCGTGATGTATAGTAAACAAAACTTTTCTTATTTTCCATGAATTCAGGGAAAAAAAATAGGGTCCATTCATTATAAAATCTAATTTTGCTTACGTTAGGTATTGTGGCTACTACTGCTTTCATTTTTGCAATTTCGCGTCAGCCCTAACGCTTAAAAATATCTACTTTTCTCTCGGCTTCTTCTTGATACTCACTTTGAAAGGTGAACTATTTAAACTCAGGACTGATATGCTGGCTTAATTTGTTTTCAGAAAAGTTTCCCCGACTCTCATAACAGCTGCTACGTTTGTTAGTTAGCTTTGTTCCTTTTTAAAGACGCTGCTGGAAACGAACTTTTTCCATACTTAACCAAGTTCTTTCTGACTCTCTTCAGCTTGCCCCTTTCAAGTGCTGGAGCAGTGAGACAGTTCTCGATTTTGTCGGTCATCAAAACCAAAAACAGGAATAGGCTAAATGTCTCGAGTGCTTCGTCCCTGAAGAAAACGAGCAACTTGTTTTCAGGTCATCAAGTGGAGTACATGACTGGGTGATCCCCAGCGATTTGACACGGGCTATCAAGAAATGGAAAGAAGTAGATCCCTTCAGTCAGAATTCAACACTAGTGGATACTTTAAATTCGGATGAGGCCGAAGACGACTAAAGCCTTTTAAGTGTGACTTTTTTTAATTGCGACTAAATGTTTTTCTTCTTACTTTTCAATTTGTATGATTTGCCTTACCTGGAGACTATCAACACAATGGTATTTTTTAAACTAATTAGTGTATGTTATATAAGGTTTATTTTTCTTGGCAGCAGTAGAGAGGGGTCAGAAGGCGCGATCACGCACCCCTGCTGCCACCTACAACTTTTTTTAACACCATATATTGGCACGAGAACCACGTGGTTTATGGTTTTCTCAGTGAGAATGAAAAAACAGTTAAAAAAAGTTGTAACCTTAACTTAGTTGTAACCTTAAAGTTGTAACCTAGTAACCCTAACTAGGGTTACGTAGTAGGTCTAGGAATAACAGGTTAGGTTAGGCTAGGTTACCCTCGCTCTTGAAATCCCCCCCACCCTCCTCACCTCAAACTCAAATTTTCCAGAGGATTTTAAAATCCTCCACTGAAAAGCCATATTAAGAGCTATATTTGTGAGGATAGGTTAGGTTAGATCAGGTTAGGATAGGTTTAGGAATAGCAGGTTAGGTTAGGTTAGATTAGGTTAAGTGGCCGATCCCCACCCCAGGGGCCACAGGCCGAAGGCGGCACAGTCGGGATATCCACCCCCAGGATAGGTTAGGTTAGGTTAAGTGGTCTTAACCTAACCCAGGTTAGGTTAGGTTACCTAACCTAACTAGGGTTAGCAGGTTAGGTTAGGTTAGGCTAGGTTAGCCTACGTACGCGCGCGTACGTAGGCTAACCTAGCCTAACCTAACCTAACCTGCTAACCCTAGTTAGGTTAGGTAACCTAACCTAACCTGGGTTAGGTTAGGTTAGGTTAGGCTAGGTTAGCCTACGTACGCGCGCGTAGGTAGGCTAACCTAGCCTAACCTAACCTAACCTGCTAACCCTAGATATGTTAGGTAACCTAACCTAACCTGGGTTAGGTTAAGACCACTTAACCTAACCTAACCTATCCTGGGGGTGGATATCCCGACTGTGCCACCTTTGGCCTGTGGCCCCGGGGGTGGGGATCGGCCACTTAACCTAATCTAGCCTAACCTAACCTGCTAGTCCTAAACCTAGCCTAACCTAATCTAACCTAACCTAACCTACCCTCACAAATATAGCTCTTAATATGGCTTTTCAGTGGAGGATTTTAAAATCCTCTGGAAAATTTGAGTTTGAGGTGAGGAGGGTGGGGGGATTTCAAGAGTGAGGGTAACCTAGCCTAACCTAACCTGTTATTCCTAGACCTAGCCTAACCTAACCTCACAAATATAGCTCTTAGTATGGCTTTTCAGTGTGTTTTCCATCGAAAATATTTAAAATACGATGTAAATATGTACTAGCTACTAAAGTTCCGTTTTTTTTTATAGTTTATATATATATATATATTGATCTTGGGTGAGGGGGTGTGGGGGATTTCAAGAGCGAGGGTAACCTAACCTATCCTAACCTGTTATTCCTAATATAGCTCTTAATAAGGCTTTTCAGTGTGTTTTCCAACGAAAATATTTATAATACGATGAAAATACGTACTAGCTACTGAAGTTCTGTTTTCTTATAGTTTCAGCAAGCAGGTTTTCCAACGAAAATATTTAAATCCGAGTAAAAGTCGTTCCTAGAAATTTTTGCGGTGGGGGGGACTGGGGTAGATCAAACTCAGCTGAAAAAGGGTAGGGGGGGGGACGGGTTGGGTGGGGATTTTGAAAGCGAGGGTTGAGGTGGATGGCAGCCCCACTCCTATAGACTTGTCTGTCTATTTTTATATATCAAAATTAAAAACCCTAGTTTTCACGCCCCCTCGCGTCATTTAAGTTGTAATAGCTCTGATTTTGGGCCATATTTCAAAATATCTTTTATCAATTTTTCTTCTTTTTTCTTTCTGATTACACAAGAAGTGTGAAATCACCGAGTTGATCAATCTTTGATAGTTTTACAGAAATTCTCCCTTCCCATTGATGCACTCCTATGTCCAAAACAAAATCGAACGTAACAATTAATTAATCTGCAATGAAGATGTATCGTTTGACACATTTAGTCTATGCAATGTAAGAAGTATTGTTTTGAAACCATTCTCCGCGAGTGAAAAGTGTCAATTCTAGTGAGTGTTAATTGATATATAGAAAGGTAATTATTGTTCTAAATCAACAGTTTGCACGATTTCATAAATAAATAACCGTTAGGTAAGTATATTTAAGAGCTTTGAAAAGCTTTAAAAGTCAGTATATGTTGAAATAGAGGACAAGATAGAAAATAATGGAAGGTTCTTCAAATGCAAATCCGGCAATGTTTGATGTGAGTCCAATAATATGTCTTTTCAGTGTGTTTTCCAACGAAAATAAGCAAAATATGATGAAAATGCATACCCAAGGTTCTAACAAAAACTTTAAAATTTGGTAAATTGTCAAATATTGTCTAAATGTAATTTTTTCCTGAAATTGAAACCTCTTAGTTTAACTCAGGTATTGAACCTTTGGTAGATATAATGGTTCAAAAATAAACTATTCCCGTAATACAGAAAATTTAAGTTTGAACAATTATTCGCTATTATTTCATCATATCTTTGGTTTAGTCTGGTAGCTCTTTACTTTTACGCGAAAAGTGTCCTCTTGTGGGAAAATGTTTTTTATCACTCTAATAGGTTTACGTTTGAACAATTATTTAACTTTATTTCTGCTCATCTTTGATTTAATGTAGTAGCTCTTTACTTTTCTTTGAAAAACTTATTTTGAGGAAAGTTTTTTAATTAATAAAACATTTCGTGGTAACGAAGTGTAAGTAAGGAGCGAGCCAGCTCAATGATATCCGAAACTCTAGAAAACGGAATTTCGATAGCAATAGATACATCAATGAATCAGCTTTAAATGCTGATTTCAAATATATAAGTTTCATCAAGTTTAGTCTGCGTGTTTATTTGATAGTTTTTTCTCACGAGATAACATATCAAGCTAATGGGGACAAATTGTAAGAGGCATAACGTATAATGTACTCAAGTAAAGTGGGATTTTCTACCCTTTTGTGGTGTAAAACAGCACTTCAACCTAAGGAAGGTCTAAGTGTTGTAGAAATAAAATTCTGAGATAGTAATCGACTTGAAATTATCAAAAACTATTTATTGAGTTTCTGAGTTTTTGAATTTCTCAGACCACAATGGTGCATCGTGGTGCACTTGGTCTTAAATATTTATGTATTTGGTACATAATTAACTGTTAATAGAATTTTTATTTATAAGCTTTGTTTAACTAATCTGATTCATTTAAATCTTTAAAAATAATGTACTCTTATTAAAAACAACTCACTACAGCACCTAGTCGAGCGAGAAGGACACAGTTGTGCATGCTTCCCCCACCATAGAGGATGAGCGGTCTATACTTACCTTTTTAGGAGTGATTAATTAGAATTATGTTTACAGAAAATTTACGTTTAAGCAATTATTCAACTTTATTTCTGCTCTCTTTGATTTAGTCTGGTAACTCTTTACTTTTACTCGAAAAGTGTCCTCTTGTGGGAAAAAGTTTTTGTCACTTTAAGTAGTATGACATTAGGCATAAGTTTACGTTTGAAGAATTATTTAACTTTATTTCTGCTTATCTTCGATTTAATGTAGTAGCTCTTTACTTTTCTTTGAAAAACTTATTTTATGAAAAGTTTTTTAATTAATATAACATTTCGTGGTAACGAAGTGTAAGTAAGGAGCGACACAGCTCAAAGGTATCCATAACTCAATAATTATTCGTTATTATTTCATCATATCTTTGATTTAGTAGCTCTTTACTTTTAGTTGAAATGTGTTCTCTTGTGGGAAAAAGTTTTTTTGTCACTTTAACTAGTATGACATTGGACATAAGTTTACGTTTGAAGAATTATTTAAATTTATTTCTGCTCATCTTCAGATCAATGTAGTAGCTATTTATTTTTCTTTGAAAAAAACATAGTTCTTGGAATGGTTTTTTTTTCCTGGTTTTATCACAGACATTAAATCTCATACAGGCTTCTATCAATTACATTAAATCTTGCTCCGTATGTAAAAAATACTAAAAAAAACCCACATCTGGCTAATTGATGAATTTTAGACATACTAAATTATAGATAAAATGACAAATAATAAGTAACCCTGTTTATTACATTTATAGAACACCCCTCAGTATATTCATGAAGACTATACCTTTCCACAGAGCTTTTGACCATATACTTTTACGCGAAAAGTGTCCTCTTGTGGGAAAAAGTTTTTTATCACTCTAATAAGTTTACGTTTGAACAATTATTCGTTATTATTTCATCATATCTTTGATTTAGTAGCTCTTTACTTTTAGTTGAAAAGTGTCCTCTTGTGGGAAAAAGAGTTTTTTTTCACTTTAACTAGTATGGCATAATTTTTTCCTGAAATTGAAAACTCGTAGTTTAACTCAGGTATTGAACCTTTGGTAGATATAATGGTTCGAAAATAAACTATTCCCGTAATACAGAAAATTTAAGTTTGAACAATTATTCGCTATTATTTCATCATATCTTTGGTTTAGTCTGCTAGCTCTTTACTTTTACGTGAAAAGTGTCCTCTTGTGGGAAAAAGTTTGTTATCACTCTAATAAGTTTATTGCTAAACATAAGTTTACGTTTGAACAATTATTCGTTATTATTTCATCATATCTTTGATTTAGTAGCTCTTTACTTTTAGTTGAAAAGTGTCCTCTTGTGGGAACGAGTTTTTCAGGTATTGAAGCTTTGGTAGATATAATGGTTCGAAAATAAACTATTCCCGTAATACAGAAAATTTAAGTTTGAACAATTATTCGCTATTATTTCATCATATCTTTGGTTTAGTCTGCTAGCTCTTTACTTTTACGCAAAAAGTGTCCTCTTGTGGGAAAAAGTTTTTTATCACTCTAATAAGTTTATTGCTAAACATAAGTTTACGTTTGAACAATTATTCGTTATTATTTCATCATATCTTTGATTTAGTAGCTCTTTACTTTTAGTTGAAAAGTGTCCTCTTGTGGGAACGAGTTTTTCAGGTATTGAAGCTTTGGTAGATATAATGGTTCGAAAATAAACTTTTCCCGTAATACAGAAAATTTAAGTTTGAACAATTATTCGCTATTATTTCATCATATCTTTGGTTTAGTCTGCTAGCTCTTTACTTTTACGCGAAAAGTGTCCTCTTGTGGGAAAAAGTTTTTTATCACTCTAATAAGTTTACGTTTGAACAATTATTTAACTTTATTTCTGCTCATCTTTGATTTAATGTAGTAGCTCTTTATTTTTCTGTGAAAAACTTATTTTGAGGAAAGGGTTTTTTTAATTAATAAAACATTTCGTGGTAACGAAGTGTAAGTAAGGAGCGAGCCAGCTCAAGGATATCCGAAACTCTAGAAAACGGAATTTCGATAGCAATAGATTCATCAATGAATCAGCTTTAAATGCTTATTTCAAATATATTAGTTTCATCAAGTTTAGTCTGCGTGTTTATTTGATAGTTTTTTCTCACGAGATAACATATCAAGCTAATGGGGACAAATGGTAAGAGGCATAACGTATAATGTACTCAAGTAAAGTGGGATTTTCTACCATTTTGTGGTGTAAAACAGCACTTCAACCTAAGGAAGGTCTAAGTGTTGTAGAAATAAAATTCTTAGATAGTACTCGACTTGAAATTATCGAAAACTATGTATTGAGTTTCTGAGTTTTTGAATTTCTCAGACCACAATGGTGCATCGTGGTGCACTTGTTATTAAATATTTATGTAGTCGGTACAGAATTAACTGTTAATAGAATTTTTATTTATAAGCTTTGTTTAACTAATCTGATTCATTTAAATCTTTAAAAATAATGTACTCCTATTAAAAACAACTCACTACAGCACCTAGTCGAGCGAGAAGGACACAGCTGTGCATGCTTCCCCCACCATAGAGGATAAGCGGTCTATACTTACCTTTTTAGGAGTGATTAATTAGAATTATGTTTACAGAAAATTTACGTTTAAGCAATTATTCAATTTTATTTCTGCTCTCTTTGATTTAGTCTGGTAGCTCTTTACTTTTACTCGAAAAGTGTCCTCTTGTGGGAAAAAGTTTTTTGTCACTTTAACTAGTATGACATTGGACCTAAGTTTACGTTTGAAGAATTATTTAACTTTATTTCTGCTCATCTTCGATTTGATGTAGTAGTTCTTTACTTTTCTTTGAAAAACTTATTTTATGAAAAGATTTTTAATTAATAAAACATTTCGTGGTAACGAAGTGTAAGTAAGGAGCGACACAGCTCAAAGGTATCCATAACTCAATAATTATTCGTTATTATTTCATCATATCTTTGATTTAGTAGCTCTTTACTTTTAGTTGAAATGTGTTCTCTTGTGAGAAAAAGTTTTTTTGTCACTTTAACTAGTATGATATTGGACATAAGTTTACGTTTGAAGAATTATTTAACTTTATTTCTGCTCATCTTCGATTTAATGTAGTAGCTCTTTACTTTTCTTTGAAAAAAACATAGTTCTTGGAAAGGTTTTTTTTCCTGGTTTTATCACAGACATTAAATCTCGTACAGGCTTCTATCAATGACATTGAATCTCGCTCCGTATGTAAAAAATAATAAAAAAAACCCACATCTGGCTAATTGATGAATTTTAGACATACAAAATTATAGATAAAATGAAAAATAATAAGTAACCCTGTTTATTACATTTATAGAACACCCCTCAGTATATTCTTGAAGACTATACCTTTCCACAGAGCTTTTGACCATAGTGTTCTCAATCTTTTTACGATGTATGGACCGAGTGGGAGCTCACAGAAAGTGAGGAGGAGAATCTTCTAGCTACATGTGCAGAGAACGAGAGCATCGAGATTACACCCGAGGAGGAGGAAGAACTTCTCTGTACATGTAGAGCCTTCGAAGGTACCGATGATGATATAATGGAAGTTCATTATACTGAAGATGGACTTTCATATACGTCAGAAGATCTGGTACGGCGGGGGCCTTCAGGTCGTCTTTACATAGAAGACGATGAGCGGTTGGCCCCTAGTTTGCCTACAATGAGAGTATGCGGCGATTTATTTGAGGACATGCCCCCTTTAATCGACATAATGGTCAATGATGAAGAAGATGAGGTTCAATTACTTGAACCGGAGGTTGAGTGTATACCACCTCCTCTGGTGAATATAGTGTTAGTAGAAAATAATGCTAATGATGATGATGTTCAAGTAATTGAGCCTGACATCATATATTTAAAGAGTATTATAAATATTGATTTAAAGAATAAATAAAGGATTAGAATAATGATTTTATTTAAATAGCATGGACAAAAAATTAAATATTGATTTCTTAAGAAAAAAATTACACAGCTAACTTCTACGAAATTTTTTTATCTTTGATAGAAAACTTGGCTGTGGACTGAGAACACTCTAAGGGATGATCTAATCAATCTGAACTATTCATGTACTGAAGTCTCTGCTGGTATTCTTACTCTATGCATATCGAGTATGAGAAAATTAAAATAGCAGAAACAAATTTATTGTATGATTATGGTATAAAACTTATCAAGCATATCAAAAATGGGATTTATCGTAAAATGGTATATGACAACACTTCCACCATGGTTTCCGTTGTTTAAAATCCTTTTCGTAGAATGACCTCTTATGATGTCTCTTGAAGGGCCACTTTTTCTCTTCTCTTGTAGCATAATCATCATAATAATCCGAGTTATATCTTGCACTATACACATTTTTCTTTGGGTTTTCACTTCTGTCTTTTACGTTATAGAAAAAGCCCTCTTTTACCAGTCTCTTCTTTTGATCTTCCTTTTCTATCATATCAATCCTTCTTTTATCTGAGCTTACTTGCAATCGGTCTAAATTTCTCTCCATGTCACATATAATTTTTCTTCTCGTTTCCTCCAGATTCTTCTCATCTGTCTCTGCCTCTATGCTGTCTGAACATTCAGTAGGTTCATGTGAATACTCAAAATCATGAAAATGTCCTTTACAAATAGAACAGTTGCAATAAAAGGATATTTCTAACTCAACTTGTTCACTCATGTTATTACTCTGCTAACTAAAAACTTAGTGAATTCTATTCACCGACTAATAAAACTATAGCAAAAAACCCGTTCCTTATATTCCCACCTCCGCTAATATGTAACCAGCCCTCTGATTGGCTGAGAAGGAGGATGTATCCGACTCGCTGATTGGCTGAGAAGGAAACACGTGATCTAACTGTTTCCGGGAATTTCATAACATTTGGCAAATTCCTGTTTTTTCATTTTCACTGAGAAAACCATATAACAGACATGAATTGCTGTTGACATCCATAAATGTGACAAAATTCCTGTTTTTTCATTCTCACTGAGAAAACCATATAACAGACATGAATTGCTGTTGACATCCGAGAAAAACATCAAATAAATTGAACAACACACATATCCATCCATGAAAACAACCATAAATGTGACAAAATTCATGTTTTTCCAAGTGAGAAAATTCCTGTTTTTTCATTCTCACTGAGAAAACCATAAACCACGTGGTTCTCGTGCCAATATATGGTGTTAAAAAAAGTTGTAGGTGGCAGCAGGGGTGCGTGATCGCGCCTTCTGACCCCTCTCTACTGGCAGCACTAGTCCGATTTGAGGTGCACTTTTTAATTTACATAATGTTACAACTAAACCGGAGCCGTTTTCGTAATTATCCGTTTTGAAGTGACATAGATTGTATTGTTTTTTTATTCCCTTGAATACGAACGAGAGAGAATCCAGAAAAGAATCAGTTGAAAAAAAATTCTTTATTAATTGCTTTAAAATCTACCAGAAATTTTTCTAAGCAGCTTATCCCTTATTTAAAGACCAGCCTACTTAGTTTTTTAAAACTGGCAAATTTCCTCTTAAAAATGCAAAATTGAAAGGTTTAGATTTCAAACCTAAAAACGGAAACTGGGGGACAAAGTTCAAAAGCCGTCACTTTCAAACACACCTCAAAATTCTAAGCACTCCATCGCCTGAATTGCTTCGTGAATATGAGTTGTAGCTACTTTTCTTCTTTGATTGTTTTTTACTTTTTCAATATATCTGAATTTTATGACCTGAAGACCATTGATAAATTTAAAGCCGGGCTTCACCAGCAGGTTTTCCAGAATCCAAGATTCCAGACTATTGTTTGACGTCTTGGATACACCGCATCTGGAATATGAAGCCTATCAAGTTGTACATCCAAACAATTCAAAAAAAGGATTTTTGAACTTATAGGTTTCAAGAATTTTCAATCATGCTTACATTAAAAACATTAAAGTAAAGAGCGAGGTGTTGAGGATAGGGTGACCCCTTTCATATACAGGAAAGGGATGAAATTCGCCCATATCATTTACAAATAGTATTTGTCATTGAAATGTACTGCAGATTGAAAGATCACCGGTTCAAACGTGGTTATTCCCTGATTTTAATGAGAAGTGAAGTCAAAAGTTATGACTATGATATGGTATGTTAACATAAAGTAGTTAAAATTTTTATCAAAAGTTTTAAAAACAGTTTATCAAACAGTTATATGTATTTTCTGTTATTTTAAAAACGATCAGAAATTAAATAAAAAAAAAACAAGTATTTTTTAACTGAAATTAAGAAGCGACATTAAAACTTAAAACGAACAGAAATTATTTCGTATATGAGAGGGGTTGTCTCGTATTCAACCCCTCGCTCTTAGTCACCCCCTATTTCCAAATAGGGGGGGGGGTGACATCAAATTTCCAATTGAATGTACCGCATTCAAAGTTAATACGATATACAACACCCTTTCTAAAAAGCTTGAATTATAATAATGGGCAACTACTATAGCTTGTAGCCCTTGCCCTGATGGCCGTAAGGAGAAGGGGGATGTCTTACTCGAAGACATAATTAACATACCTTTCAAAAATAATTAACAAAATGGCTATTTCAGAAGTTTAATTGGTACTTGTGCATTAGCCAGAAAACACGAGAAAATTGAATCGAGAAAAACTAGTCATGCAGCTTCTTTAAAGAGAGAATTCCTTCGAGTCGCTAGACAAACAGGGGTTTCTCATCTCGGGAATAATACTTAAACTTTAGTTTCTTTGGGTTTAGGGACAAAAAAGGTACCTAGGTTAGGTTAGGTAACGGATTGAATATATGCTATGCTTTACCCCCCCCCCCTAATGTAAATATATGCAAATATATAACTCAAATTTTTTTTCTAAACTATCATATTTTTATCATATTTTGTTTAATTTCATTAGCATTAACCAAACTTCACTTCTCACGTGTTTTCTGGCTAATACACAAGTACCGTTTGATTGCTTGTGTTTGAGGAAATGATGGGCGTGGAAGGGAGGGGAACTTCTTATTTTCAATCCAATGAGCCCCTTCCGAAATTTACGACCACGCTTTCCATAAAAACCTTATATGCCCCTAGGGCATAACTTATACCCCATTTTTAAACCCAACCAGACTTTGGCTCCGGTGTTCCAGAAGGCGTTATGTGAAATTGTCTGACTCGGATAAATAGCTTACCCTTTAAACGGGTAAGCTATTCGATCGAATAGTTTGCTTCATTTTACCTTCGGATTCGCAATACATCTAGAATATTCTAGTTTTCTCCAAAATGTGGCGTATTATCTTCACTATTTAATCTACCTCTTTATGAAGTTCGAATCCCTGTTAACTCTTTCTCGTGACCTCATCCAATCAATCACGTCAGCTAACAAAAATTGAAAGGGGGGGGGGGGTAAAATATACTTTTTTCTTAAATGAGGGATTTTTTAAATCTAGGACCAGATAAAAATCTAGTTTTTAAACGAAACTACCAAAAAAAGGACGTTTTTCCATGAAAACACCAAAAATGGTATTTTAAAAGCTATAGGAGTGGAGGGGCAAAAAACCTAAAAGGGTAAATACCCGCCCTCATTGGCATCAATGCTTCCCACCCCATGATTGAACAACCTGTTCTTCGATTGGAACCAGAGTGATTACAAAAAAAATGCTAATTTGAAGATAAAAGACAGGAAGCCGTTGATGTCGTTCAAATGGATAATCTACAAATAAAACTGTAAAACTTTGATCGATTTGCTCAATCAATTCAATTCAATCAATTTATTTATTCAATGAAAAAACAGAACAAAATACACTTCAATTTAAACTTCCCCGTAAGGCTCTATGGCCAGGAAAAAAACAGGGGAGAAACAAAAATGAAACAAATACAAGTATTTTCAATATAATGCATTGCATTTCAGCCTTTCAAAGACTCAACACACACACACACACACACACACACACACACACACACACACACACACACACACACACACACACACACACACACACACACACACACACACACACACACACACACACACACACACACACACACACACACACACACACACACACACACACACACACACACACACACACACACACACACAAACACACACACACACACACACACACACACACACACACACAAACACACACACACACACACACACACACACACACACACACACACACAACAAAACAAAAAGAGAAAAAAAAAACAATAATTAAAAGACCCAAAAAAAGGGATTTTATGACCCCCCCCCCAAAAAAAAAGGATGTAGGACAATCCAATAAAATAAACCAAATTCCAAATATATATTTAAAACCAAACCACAAAAAAAAAAAAAAATATTATACAAAATCAAAACCCCTCACAACAAATGTTTCCAACCCAGGCTAGTGTCACCCCCCCCCCCCAAATAATAATAATAAAAATTAACAAAAATATATTTAAGCATGAAAAATCAAGACATTAAAAAATTTCTTAAGACTCTTTTGAAAGTACTAGACAAGTGACATTCTTGAGCTGACTCAGGTAGGCTATTCCAAACGATATGACAAGCTGTTAATGGATTAAAGTCAGACCTCACCGATGGAGTAAATAAAATATTAATATTCCTTGAATTGCAAAGATGATGCGAAGACCTATCAGTGACGAAAGAAAGAGCAGTTTGAAGGGCTGTGGGAACATCACCATGAATTTGATGAAAAGTGAAAGACGCGCACGAAAGGGTGTAGAGAGACTGCAAATCAAGTAATAGGCTAGTTGGGTTAGTTGTAGAACAATTTGTTTCCTGTATAAGCCTTTTTAACTGGTTTCAAAAAAGAAGAAAAAGTTGAGATCCATATTGTAGGGCAATAAGAGACGTAGGACTGAATTAAGCAATGGAACAGAATTTTTAAAACTGATCCACGAAAAATGTGTTTTAGCTTCCTCAAAATTCCAAGACTCCTTGAGATCTTCATATTAATTAGTCCAATATTATGCTTGAATGAAAGGTTTTCATCGAGAAGAATACTGAGAAGTTAGACATACTGTTCCCAAGGTCCATTGAGAGAGCCCCTTGAAAGGTGGGTATTTGTCAACTCAGGGAAAGCTAGAGAATTACGGGAAAAAATTTAAAAAGTTGACTTATCAGCAATTAAGGCAAGGCATTTTGCATCAAACCAAAGAACGACTCTCTTAAAGAGGTCAACTAATTTGGGAAGCATTTCAGACTCAGTTCCTACTACAGTACCAATGGTACTGTCATCAGCGAAAGCAACGAGAGTGTCCACATCCTGCGAAAACGGTGGATTTTTTTTAGCATTGAAAGATTCAGGATGACTCAGGAGAGCTATACACGCAGGCTCCGTGGAATGTTTAGCTCGGAAGCCAAACTGAAAATCATGAAAAAATCTTTTTCCCTTTGGGGGGCTGCCGCCCCCCAAATCCCCCGTTCTTGAACATTCTTGTGTTAAGGCTTTTAATTCCTGAATACTCAAATTACGTCGTAGAGGGTGCATCCTAATCCCTGTACGTTTTAAGATTCGAACTTGTGACTCAGCCTCTTTAACAGCCCCCCAACTGTGCCTCCTAATCCCTGTACGTTTTAAGGGTCGACCTTGTAACCCAGCCTCTTTAACTCTTTAGAAAACGTAATTTTTTTCAAATAATTTAAAAAAGAAACTGAGTTTCTTGTTTAAACTTTAAATTCAGTATATAACAAATTTCCTCTGACGGGGAATCGAACCCAGGTCTTCCGCCTGACAGTCAGGAGTATCGACCGCTGTACTAAAGAGAGTGTCCACATCCTGTGAAAACGGTGGATTTTTTTTAGCATTAAAAGATTCAGGATGACATAGGTGACAGTAAACTCTAGGTTTTTGATTCTTAACCGCAACTATAAGGTCATTAACATAAATCAAAAACAAAAACAGTCCAAGAACAGAACCTTGAGGAACACCAAACTCAACTTCAGACGAAAAGTGGGAAAAGGAATCTACGGAGATAGTTCTACCTGACAAATAGGAATCAAACCAAGCATGAGCCTGCCCTCTTACGCCATTGTGTGATAGCTTATACAGCAGAATCTCATGAGTTAAAGAGTCAAAAGCCTTACGGACATCTAGGAATATAGCAGCAGGAATCAAACCAGAGTCAAGCGCGGTGTGGAGAAAATTTAAAAGAGCTATACACGCATGCTCCGTAGAAAGTTTAGCTCGGAAGCCAAACTGAAAATCATGAAAAAATCTTTTAGCCTCTAGAAAAGCAAGTAGACGGGAAAGCATGGTCTTTTCAAAAATTTTGCTAAAAACAGACAGCAAAGATATAGGGCGATAATTGGCTGGGTCACTTCTTGGTCCACCTTCATATAAAACAATTACTCTAGCTCGCTTAAGAGAACTGGGGAAAATCTCATTTTCAAAGAAACATTTATAAGATTTCTGATTGGATAAATATTGTGATTAAGAAGTAACGGGCCGACCATAGCCTGAATGTAGCCAGGGTCAGGCAACAAAAAACCCTTTAACCCTATTATAATCGTGAACACACTAGATTAAGAAGCAAGAGCCAGCACCATTGTTTTAAGACAAGGCAGACCAAAATAAGATTTGTAATCTGGTTGTGACTGTGAAGACCTGACTGAAGAAGCTGTGGTTTTCCCAATATTGGCAAAATATGATGTAAATGCTTCTTGAACAGATGGAATACCCTCAACAACCACATCACCAACTACAAGACTTGGAGGGATAGAAGGAGCCGGAGAAGAGCGTTTGAGGACGGAATTGATCACTTGCCAAGTTTTTCGAATATCTTTCCCACAATCCGAGATTTTTTTGGAATAATAAAGGAATTTAGCCTTCCGGCATAAAGGATTGAAAACATTCCTGTAGAGTTTGAATTGCTGAAGACGTGCAGCATTCAAAGATGGCTTTGCTGACTTAAAAGCTTTCCAAATATTATTTTTTCTTCTCCAACTCTGTAGAAGACCAGGGGTCATCCATGGATTAAGAGGAATAGATCTTTTTGACCTTGAAGTAGAGGAGGACAGAGCACATACGTCAAAAATAGACTCCTTTACTGACTCATAAAAGGAATCAAACTTTGAACAAAAATCATAATCGTCACCAAAAATATTCCATGTCTTCTCAGCTAAATGGGATCTAAGGCGGATTAATTCATTCAAACCAAACCTAAAAGAAGCTGAAGCAGATGCTGGAGTGTCCCTATTCAATGTTTTATCAAGGATAAAACTGGAAAATACAGGAAAATGGTCTGAAATATCACTCACTACAACAGAATTCCGAACCAAATTAAGAGGCGAAAAAATGTTATCAATTAAAGACGCTGACGTATCAGTTACACGTGTCGGAATACAGGTTGTTTGTAGAACCCCAGCAGTGAGTATATCTGAGAAAAAATCCCTCGTAGTAGAGGAAGTCATGTCAATTAGATTTAAGTTAAAGTCTCCTATTATTAAAAGATTAAATTGACGTCAGCCCATTAATTCTAATACCTTATCAAGGACCTGGAGATAAGAAGGGGCAGATACAGTGGATGATTTATAGAAATTACCAATTATAAAAACCTTATTTTTAATTTGATTTCAATAGACTGGGATTCAAAAACTCCCTCGTCATTCCTTGACAGATCACTTCAAATAGTATAAGGAAAAATGTCAGAAATCTACAATACTAGTCCACCCTTTGCCATCCTTCTGTGATTTAGTCGCTCCATTTTGTAACCGGGTATATCTAAAGCATTTCATTGCTAGAATTAAGAAAAGTCTCACACAATCCGATAACAACAGGTCGCCCATCAATAATTATTTGCCTCAACTGATCAATAGATGAGCAGAGACCCTGCGTATTAAGTTAAAAGACCGAAAAATGATCATTTCGTTTAGTAATCTACTTTAAATAAGAAACATACATACTATTTATTGATTGGGAAGTATTTAGGGAATTTCTTTTAATTTAACCAATGGAATTATTAATAATACTCAATACATCTAGTGGGTTACTTTGCAAATGAAGTAAACGCCCATCAAGGGAGTAAACATCCGCAGAGCCTGAGTTAGAAAAATTCATAAAACTTAAGGAGACTGTGTATCAAACCTGCGCCGCAGCATACACAAAATAAAATAAATAAAAAATTAACCAAAAGGCTATAAATAACAACAAAAATAAATATAAATAAATAAATAAAATCACAATGATCATACCAATAAGTAAGATACATATACATTTTATATTATTGAACAAATTAATAATAATAATTTCAGATAAATTTAGTGACTTCCTTAAATCATTAATCATACTACTCAGTTCCTGAAATAAAAAAAAAAAAAAAATTTATAACACTAAAGCTCCACTGCATTAATGTACCCATGAGACTAAATACAAGTAGAATCATTTTCAAGATAACAAAGGATTAAAATCCCAAACTGACGCAATGACTTGTGAGAACAGGCATGTAAAAAAAAATAATAATTATTGAAATCAATAAATTTCATTGAAGTTAATTTGAACGAAATTAAATAATTAGACAGACACACATAAAGAAAAAAAATCAGCAAAATATCAATAAATTACGCTGAATATATGAATGGCAAGATACTAAACATATCTAATAAAAAAAAAAACACTCAAGAAAACTTATTCTTGAACACAGTCGGCTAGAGTATGAATTTTTCTAGTGACACTTTCACCGTTAGACCTTGCCAAAATTTGCCCACGATCAGTTCAAACATTTCTATGTCCAAATTTGTCCTTAGCGGCATATAGGATCTCACGTCGCCTCTTTGTCAATGCTTCCGATAGGAAAATTCCACTTGAAGCTAACCTGGCTTTTGCTTTGAAGACTTTCTTCGCTATATCACTGTTCACAAATTTAACGAAAACAGGAGGAACTTTGTCGTTTAGGGAGGCATCGGTTAAAGCAGCAGATATTTTGAATCTATAGATATTCATAATTTGGGCAACATTAATTTCAGTCAGGTTCATTTTGGTTACGAAAACTTGCAGGATTGTTGATTGGAGGTCAGATCCGGACTGCTGCTTAAAACAACGCAAAATTAGCTAATAAAGCAGTATTTTTTGTTCAAATGAATCTAGTTTAATCTCAATTTTCATGATTTTCTCTTCTTGATTTATAACTTGGTTGCGAAGAGTTTTCAGCGACTGTTCAATTTTTTCAAATTTTGGTTGATAATAAAGAGTAATCGCGTCATATATTTGACAAATAATGTCACTTTTTTTTACTGTTCGATTCTCAATACATCTAAGAAGATTCTATTCCCCCCCCCCAAAAAAAAAATACGTTATGCTATCTCCTATTTTAATTATCTGAAATAGTTTTAAATTCAAACTTCTAATACCAAATCTGTTGTTACCATGTTATAAAAAATTTCTTAGACCTTTTCATTTACGATCAAAATGAAGTGGAAATATTGGAAATATATGGAATAAAATAACAATCAAATTGCCCCCTTCCCCTGCACTTTGGAAAATAAATCCCTCCCCCCCCGCAAGGCAGTATCCAGGGGGAGGGTTAGGGGGTTTGCAGATCAAAATCTGCATTCATTCAAAAATGTTCAAAATTAAATAAAAAAACAAGTTTTTTTTAACTGACAGTAAGGGACGACGTTAAAACTTAAAACGAACAGAAATTGTTCCGTATATGAAAGGGACTGTCCCCTCCTCAACGCCTCGCTCTTTACGCTAAAGTTTGACTTTCTCACAGCTCTATTTTTTTAAACATTAAAAAACTTTAAAAAAAGACCTGCAGATAACGACAGCTTTCCCACAAGCACAGTCACTTTTTTATTTGTAAATCAGGGAGGCCGAATCGCGATATTAGATGCCGGTTCCGGAACCACTCATTAGATGCCGCCAATTTGTGTCATGTCTGGCGATATACATTGTGGCATAGAAAGGAGATGTAACCTTGAGTTTGTCAAGGATAAGCTATTGACTTGACAGTTCACTGATTTGTTGGAAAAATCAACAGTTACAGTCAGATTGAAGGTAAAACTGTATTAAATTTAGTGTTTAGTGACAAATTTGGTGCCAGTAATTTCTGGCAAGTCGTGTGATTTGAATTGTGGCATGAAGAGGAGGTTTAGTCTAGAGCTTGTTTAAGATAATCCATGGCTCACTCATTTGCAGGGAAAAATCAATCGGCACAATCAAACTTAAAACTAATCTATGTTGAACTTTTTAGTGACGTTCTGGGTGTCAATAATTTGTGGCACGCCTTATTGATTTAAGTCATGGAATAAAAACGAGGCTTAACCTCGAGCTTTGCTTAAAGTCATCGAGTTTTCTTTAAGAATTTTGAAAAACTAAATAAAATATATATGCATATCAAGTCAGCTTTTGTAGCTCAAAAGATGGTATGTTAAACAACATAACGGATACAGGAGGGTAAAAAACTGAAAAATACGGTTTGTATTTTATGTGTGTTAATAACGATTCTTTGTTTTATATCCGTTGTTTTAGGATCCGCTGTTTCAAGCATTCATTGTAAGGATGACATGAAAACAAATTCACATCTAAACTTTTTAATTAGATTAATGAAGACGAAGAAAAAAATCACACATACACTAATAGGAGTCCACCTGTTTTGACTTCATGTCCTTTATCAAAGACAATAAACAGAGAAAAAGAAATAAAAGTTAGACCGCGCAGCTAACATATACTAGCAATAGTGTATAAAGATACAAAAAAAAACCTAAACAAAAAAATATAATAAGATAAAAAGAAAATAAAAAGAAATAACAAAATTAACTTGCATCCGACTGAACTAGATTCGTTGTTTTTAAACAAATTTGGATACTTATCTGTTATAGCGACGCCACTCAAGAAGTTATGTTAATCCTAATGAAAAAAAAACAAAATATGATGAAAACATAATACTTTAGAAAACAGATTTGGGCTATATATTTGCACATTAGGGAAGGGGGGTGAAGTATAGCGGGTCTGCATAAAAAATTTGTAAGGTACAATTATTCTGCATATTATGAAGTAAGAGTTGTTTTTTAACTTCACATTGTCTAAATACTTTATGTGGAAAATGTCTCTAATGTGGAAATATATAGCCCAACTTATATATTTCCCATCTATTCTGTCCCTTGTCCTTGTCTTGTCTCACGCTAAGCTGATGGAAACTAAGAAACTAGCAAAAAAAACTGGTTCTACAGTGCGTCGCTGGATGAAGAATTTGAATGGGAATGCTATTCTAGATAAGTGCCCAAATTCGATGTTATAATCAAGCAGAGAAACTCCCCAAATAAATTTTGCATAAAATATCAACTCATATTGTGTTAACTTTTTAATCTTCTTTCTTTTCTTTCCTCTCCTTTTTCGTTGTTAAAGCATGTGAAGCCGAAAAATTTGGGCTTTTCTTATTATGTGTTTAAAAGATTCTCAATGTTCATTGTCTTAATTAAAAATTATATTTGAAAAAGAACTACGTTTTCTAAAGAGTTAAAGAGGCTGAGTTACAAGGTCGAACCTTAAAACGTACAGGAATTAGGAGGCACAGTTGGGGGGCTGCCGCCCCCAAACCCCGCTTTCGCAGCCTTTAAATACAAAAAAGTTTTTTAAACTGAAAGTAAGGAGCGACCTTAAATCTTAAAACGAACAGAAATTATTCCGTATATGAAAGCCCTCCTCAACGCCTCGCTCTTTACGCTAAACTTTTTATTGTTTAAAAAAAGAGTTGTGAGAAAGTCAAACTTTAGCGTAAAGAGCGAGGCGTTGAGGAGGGCACAGCCCCTTTCATATACGGAATAATTTCTGTTCTTTTTAAGATTTATTGTCGCTCATTACTTTCATTTTAAAAAACTTTTTTTTTTTTTAATGGCTGCGAAAGGGGGGGGGTTTGGGGGGGGGCCACCCCCCCAACTGTGCCTCCTAATCCCTGTACGTTTTAAGGTTCGACCTTGTAACTCATCCTCTTTAACTCTTTAGAAAATGTAGTTTTTTTCAAATAATTTCTGCACGTTTTTGTACAGTTTATGACTTATTATTGCTTGACTAACTGTTAGCTGATCGTGTCGGGAGTTAAAGTGGGGGGGCTGCCGCCCCCCAAACCCTCCGCTCTTGAACATTCTTGTGTTTAGGCTTTTAATTCCTGAATACTCAAATCACGTCGTAGAGGGTGCCTCCTAATCCCTGTACGTTTTAAGGTTCGAACTTGTGACTCAGCCTCTTTAACAGCCCCCCAACTGTGCCTCCTAATCCCTGTACGTTTTAAGGGTCGACCTTGTAACCCAGCCTCTTTAACTCTTTAGAAAACGTAATTTTTTTCAAATAATTTAAAAAAGAAACTGAGTTTCTTGTTTAAACTTTAAATTCAGTATATAACAAATTTCCTCTGACGGGGAATCGAACCCGGGTCTTCCGCCTGACAGTCAGGAATATCGACCGCTGTACTAAAGAGACATAATTGTAATTGTTTTTTAGTAACTGGAATCTATTTTTGACGCAAGCAAATCCCCACAAAACTTGATATTTGGTTTTTGGAAAACAGGGAAGGAGTAATCAGATTGAGCTGAAATTTCGAGGATAAGCTCCCAGGCCCCAGAAAAGCTTATCCTCTAAATTTCAGCCCGATCAAACAAAGTTCAAGGGGGGTTGTGGTGGGAAAAATTAACATGGGCTCTTATAGGAAAACGAGGTTTTTTCGGGGGATAATTTTTTCGGTCTGAAAATATCAAAAGGCCCTAACAGGTCGAATTCTGCTTCGAATGAGTCCTCATTCACCCGGATCAGTTGCCAACTGTGGCCTTTAGGCGTGGATAACAAAAAAAAAAAATTTTAACTTTAAGTGGCTATATTTTGTTTTTGGAAAACAAAGAGGGAGTGATAGGATTGAGCTGAAATTTCGAGGATAAGCTCTCGCGCCCAAGGAAAGCTTAACCTCTAAATTTCAGCCCAATCGGACAACGTTAAAGGGGGCTGTGATCGGAGGGTCGAAACTTCCGGCCCACTTTTACCCATGAAGATAAAGTCGGAGGGGGTGAAATTTTGCACGTTTCTTAGTTTGAGCTTGGGCTACAAAATGCGATTACCGCTGTCTCTCTGCGACCACTAGGACCAAAAATCGCTTAACATTGTGGTGGGTCGCCTCTTTATAGAGGCACAAGTGTGCCTCCTTGATTCTTGCCAGTTTGAATTTTCGAATGAAATTATAGTACCCATTACATCAATTCACAAAAATATAGGGGGGAGGGGCAAGTCCGTATCCAGGATTTTTTCTGGGGGAGGGAGAATTACAAAAGAATTTCTTTTCTTGGGGGGAGGCGACACAAAAAAAAACAAAAACACATAAAAAATTTGTTTATATTCATTTTGTTACGTTTTTAAGAGCGGGACAAATATTTTGGGGGGTGGACTCAAACCCCCTAACCCTACCCCTGGATACGACATTGAGGGGGGGAATTTATTTTTAAAAATGAAGGGGAAGGGGGCAATTTGATTGTTATTTAATTCGATATATTTCCAATATTTCCACTTCATTTTGATCGTAAATAAAAAGGTCTAAGAAATCGTTTATGACATGGTAACAACAGATTTGGCATTAGAAGTTCGAATTTACAACTATTTCAGATAATGATAATAGGAGATAGTATGTAGAGGTTTAGGTTGGAAAATACGTGCTGCTATACACCTTTGCTAGGGAGTCCGAATTCCCTGAGCCCTGAGGTCAAGGTCACTGGGGAAAACCCAGAAATGTTTTTGTCAACAGAGACCTTGGGAAAAACAATAATTACATAACATGTTTTTGTGAACAATTTTGGGAAAACCTAATTAGTTTCTCAACAGGGGAAGACCTTGGGGAAAAATATACCTTCAATATGGAGTCACTACTGAAGTACTATGTAACAAGGGGAAAACCCAATTACTTAACTTGTTTGCTGGTTTTGGGAAAATTGAATTCACTTGGGCAATAGGTATTGTGATTGGATGAAATCGGGACTTTGGGGGAAACCCATGACCTTCTGAAACGTACATATAAGGTAAGAAATCATTGATAATATTATCATTAGTTTGACAATACTCGACTGGTGCAGAATAGTTAAGTGAATAAGTTATGTCTGAGAAAAGAAATTTGGATTTTAGTGATTCTGTGGAGAGGGTAAGTTTTTCTTTTTTTTAGTATTCCTAGTGAATGGAAATGGAAGAGAGATAGTCATATTAGAATATATAATTTATAAATTTCATAGCTATTGAATTATCATGTAAATATCTAGTGGGGCATTATAATTTATAAACTAATATATATATATATATATATATATATATATATATATATATATATATATATATATATATATATATATATATATATATATATATATATATATATATATATATATATATATATATATATATATATATATATATATATATATATATATATATGTACTTCTTACCATTTTCGTATTAAATTATTCCAAGAATATACTAAAATGAACATCAAATCCCATTTCATGTTTTCACTTTTTAAGCAATATTTCTTCAATATAATTCCGTTTTAACACAGTAACATTTTGCATAATACTAAGCGCCGTATATAGAGAAATTTAGCGGCTTGCAGCATCAAGACGTAAGTAATACGTTTTGAAGACTGGGCGTTCAAAGGGTCAATATAAGATAGCGTATTTAACACTATTGAAAAGAAATGATATTTTTTTTAGGACAAGAGGAGGAAAGGATTGAATAGAAATAATCAAGTATTTATTTTAAGAAAAGTAGTTATTTTATTTTATTGAGTTTAATATTAGAAATAGAATTATAGTCATTTGAGTTAAAACTTAAGGCATATCAATGAGCTTTTTTGAAGTAGTATGAAAATACTAGTTCCCGTTATTTGAGATCAAATTTATAACACGTCAATGATTTTTTTCTTTCTGAAGAGCCCTGTTTGAAGACTTTTTTTTATAGACCAATGTAAATTCATTAAGAACCACCGAAGTCAATAAAACATAGAAAATTAATCGTATATTATTAACAGAGAAGAAAAAGTGAATGAATTTTGTACTAGGGGAATTAAGATTTTCCGGTCTAAAATACCTTCAAGGTTTCTCTGTTTTTTAATTTCATTTAAATAACATGGAGCCGAATTCTAAATTAGAACCAGACACCCCCAAAAATGTAAAATAAATGAGAAAATCTAGTTGAGACACACTAGATTCCACAAGACCCATAGAGGGGGGGGCAAACTATTGGAACTACTAGTCCCTAAAGACTATGACACGTACCTGAGTCTTGTGCAACACTATAGTAGGAGGGAGGGAGGGAGATTTTTTTAACTTCATTTAAATAACATGGAGCCAAACTCTAAATTATAACTATATAGATTTAAAATGGACTTCTTTATTTCGAAGAGACAAGAAAAATATATTTTTTAGCTTTGTGTCCTACTCTACTATAATAACTCACCCTCAGGCCCACAAAAATGTAAAATAAATAAGGAAAAGTAGTGAGGGTCCACGAGGCCCATAGGGAGCTGTTTTCTTTACTTATGCAAATATTTTCTTCAAGATTTCTTTATCCTCTCTCTCTCTTTCTTGTGTATGTTTGAACACAAGCCTCAGGTTTTTTTTCTCAGGATTGAAAAGACTATATATATATATATCAGAACCATGTAGATTTAAAATGGACTTCTTTATTTCGAAGAGACAAAAAAATATTTTTTTTTTAGCTTTGTGTCCTACTCTGCTATAAAATCTCAGCCTCAAGCCCACAAAAATGTAAAATAAATAAGGAAAAGTAGTGAGGGTCCACGAAGTTCATAGGGAGCTGTTTTCTTTGATTATGCAAATATTTTCTTCAAGATTTTTTTATCCTCTCTCTCTCTTCCTTGTGTATGTTTGAACACAAGCCTCTAGAAATTAAAACTGAGACTGTTTTTTTTTTTCTCAGGATTGAAAAGACTATATATATATATATATATATATATATATATATATATATATATATATATATATAATATATATATATATATATATATATATATATATATATATATATATATATATATATATATATATATATATATATATATATATATATATATATATATATATATATATATATATATATATATATATATATATATCAGAACCACGTAGATTTAAAATGGACTTCTTTATTTCGAAGAGACAAAAAAATATTTTTTTTTAGCTTTGTGTCCTACTCTGCTATAATAGCTCAGTCTCAATCCCACAAAAATGTAAAATAAATAAGGAAAACTAGTGAGGGTCCACGAAGTTCATAGGGGGCTGTTTCTTTACTTATGCAAATATTTTCTTCAAGATTTTCTTTATCCATCTCTCTCTCTCTTTCTTGTGTATGTTTGAACACAAGCCTCTAGAAATGAAAACTGAGACTGTTTTTTTTTCTCAAGATTGAAAAGACTACATATATATATATATATTTGATTTTGCTATATTTTTTTCTAGATCGATGCCAAAAAGAAAAGAATTATTGAACTGAAAGAGGTTCCACGAGCAGTCAATCGGAGGGAAAATGAAGAAGAGAATCAGTCACCAGGATAATGTCAATACTTCTATTATGGATAGTTTTTTGAGACTTCTTGATTCTATTCCCAGTCCTAGAATAGCAGAAGAACTCGTGATAACAAACGTGGACTCTTCACAAGCTATAACCAGCTCTTCTATCAAAAACATAAGAGAAATTTATTTATCCTCTCTTTCATGTGCGTGTTTGAACACAAGCCTCTTATTATACATTTTTTTTAAAATAGGATTAGTAAAAAATATAATAATAATAATAATAGGGGAATTTAATAAATATATGTTTGTGTACTATAAGACCTCCCTCCATTCTTGTACAAAAAAAAACTGCAAGAAACAATTTTTTGTTAACATTCCATGACTTAGAAATTAAAAACTGAGACTGTTTTTTTTTCTCAGGATTAAAAAGACATTATATATTTGTAGCAAATAATTTTATTTTGCTATTATTTTCTAGACCGATGCCAAGAAGAGACGACCATGAAAACCATAAAAGATAAGAATTGTTGAGTTGAAAGAGATTCCACGTGCAGTCAATCGGAGGGAAAATGAAGAAAATCAATCACCAGGACATGTTGATCCTTCAGTTATAGACAGTTCATTGAGACTGATTGAGACCATCCCTAGTCTTAGGACATCTTTGTCACACGAAATACATTCAGTGGAAGACAAAGATGAAAGTCATGTTATGGACACACTTTTGAATATAGTGGAAACCATCCCTAGTCCTCAGATGACAACAAACATGGACTCTCCACAAGCTACGATCAGCTCTTCTAACGAAAACGTAAGAAAATTAAATTTATCCTCTCTCTCTCTCTCTTTCATTTGTATGTTTGAACATAAGCCTCTTATCATACTTTTGTTGCTTAAATAGGATTAGTAAAAATTGTATCTTAAAAAAAATTGGGGAGGGAAGAATGTTTCTTTGTTTATTATAAGCCCAACACCCCCCCCTCAACATCTATATAAAAAAAAAAATCGATTCAGAGAAAAAATTAATTTTATCCTCTCTCTCTCTCTCAATTACAATTGTATAGTGTGTGTGTGTGTTTGTGTGTATTTGAAGAGACATCTAGTCAAAGGGAAAAAACTATATTCATTTTTTTTAGTTTTAGTGGAATGTGACAACATGGACTACCTTCCAAGGTTCAGAATTAGAAAGTATTCAAGAGAAATATCCTGTTTCACAG
Source organism: Artemia sp. Qi Xiang Cuo (assembly GCF_049724085.1). NCBI lineage: Eukaryota > Metazoa > Arthropoda > Branchiopoda > Anostraca > Artemiidae > Artemia > Artemia sp. Qi Xiang Cuo. The sequence goes on along the minus strand of NC_142797.1, from coordinate 8,827,225 downwards.
GATATTAGTGAAGGTATGTCGCTAAATATTCCCCCTGATTTTCAATTCACTATGGAAGAGCTTAATAAGCTTGTGGAAATTGTTGATAGTGATGTTTCTGGGGCAATGTTAAAATTATTACTGATATGATCCCTGAGAAAAATGGTGCAGGTTTTGAAAACACTGTCACACCTCCAAAAGCAGCATAGCTTAAATTCTACAACTTGAAATCTGCATTATGTCAAGGTGAAAAACGACGCTTAGTTTTTAATCCCCCCGAGGGGAGTTTAAAAGATCGAATTATCATTTTAATTAACCGCGTTGAAACTCTCCATACATACACCAAAGAAATTTTAGCATTTATTGAGACTCAGATCCAGGAATGGGGAGGAGGAGAAGGTGTTAAAGATTCAATAAGTCAAAAAGTATATTTACACAAGGTACAGTCAGGTGATATTTTTCATTTTTATTTTTCAACCAGGAATCAGACATTTTACCCTGGCTTAAATAACTTTGAAAATAATTTATTTAGTTGGGTAAATAAATTAATATCCAGTTTTGATACATTTAATGAGAAGGGTAGCGAGTCCACGGTTTTATTTATGGAGCAACTGGATCTGAAGATCTGTAAATTAAAAAAACTATTTTGTTCAAGAGGGGCGGGTGGACACCAACGAATAAAATTTCCTTCGGATTTGTCGTCTGCAGGGGAGTTCAAAGTTTAAGATTTGATACAGGTTTGAAATGTTTTAAATATGCATTTTTAGCTGCTGCACATAAACCTCTTGCAGCGGAAGCTACCATGAAAAAACTAGATGAATTTGCGCGAAATGGTGGAGAAAATTTTCCAAAAGTAAATTTTGATTGTACGGAGGGCAAGTATCCGGTGTCCTTAAAAGAAATAACTATGTTTGAAAAAGAAAATGAAAATATTGGGTTGGGGGTAGCGGTTCTTCAATACGATACAGAATTTGTGGATGGATGTGTCTTTCCCCATTTCGAACTGAGAGAACATTCAATGATCATATAAAATATTGTAAAATTGACGGGAATCAAAGAGTAGAAATGCCGGCAAGAGAAAAAGCCATTTTACAATTTAAAAACTATTACACCCTATTACAGAGTGATAAGGTGGCTTTAATTTTTGAAGAAAGCCAGCTGGATGTATCTGACACATGAAAGTTAAATATAGTCAAAGAACATAACCTTGTAGCAGTGTCATATACACAAACTCAGCAAGACCCCAACAACTGCAAAATCAAACTGGTAGAGTTTTTGAGACAATGGGAGAGGAGGGAAACATGGAAAAAACACCTGTTGCACTAATCAAAACTGCAAATAAGTCGATATCAAGATTGCGTCATACCAATTATCCCATGTCACTAACAGATGAGGAAGAATGAGCTCTAGAAATAGGATCAATTTGTTGGGTTTGTAGGGGTGCTCTTGCCGAAAACGATAAAGTACGAGATCACAATCATCCTATTGATGCTAATTCCACACGGAGAAGTAACTTTCGGGGGTGGGCTCATAATAATTGTAATTTAAAAATTAAACAACAACTTTCTTCCGGCTTTTATACACAATTCCAACTACGATCCGAAGTTTGTGCTACCAGCAATGGCACAACTTCAAAGAAATGGAGTTATAGATGATGCATGGGTGGAAGACAGCTTTTCTTAAAAAATCATACCAAAGTCATCGGAAAAATTGCTTGTTTTGGAATTTATGTGGAAATATGTTGGAGTCGGTGTTGAGTAAACGAATTAAATTCGCTCTTTAGATTCCTTCAGCTTTTTTCCAAAATCTTTGAGCGAACTGATTAAAGTACAGAAGAACGATGACGGCTGCAATGCTTTCCCTCTTCTCAAACAAAAATTTCGAAATGCTTTACATGATCTGTTAACGGTCAAAGGAGTTTAAGCTTATGATCATTTTAATTCCATGTCGAGATTTGCTGAGGAGAAAATTCCCTCAATTGAATCGTTTTACGACAGTCTGCACGATCGTAGGTGCACCCCTGATGAATACAACTTTGCCAAAAAGGTATGGGCAGAAGGAGGGTGTAAAAATGGATTTGACTACTGCAAATTGTATTTGTCAAGTGATGTGCTAACTCTGTTGGATATTGTCTTTAGAAATACGGACCAAATTTATAAGGAATTTAATCTTGATCTACGGTATTATTTTTCCAGTCCACATATGGTAATGGACCTCTTGCTTAAAATTAGTCGGGAAAAAATTGGACTCATCACCAACAATGAGCAACATTTGTTTATTGAGAGATCAATGAGGGGTGGCTACGTTTTTCGTTTGGATCGTATCGTGGAAACTGATCCAACTGAAAAAAAGACGAGGGGAAAATCGGATCTAGTTTTCCTTGATATAAGTTCGCTACAGCCCTTGGCTATGTCTCATAATGCTCTACCTTGCTGTAACTATAAGTGACTCAATAACCCTTTTGCCTCCAATTTTCCCAACATTTCCAGTGTTGAGGAGAATGGGCCGGTGGGATGGTTTTTTGAAATTGATGGAGAGATACCAGTGGAACCTTATGTTACAGTAAAAAATTTCGTTTTTCCATGCATTAATAGACATGTGTCTAGGGACTCTTTGAGTCCTCGCAACAGATCTTTGGTGGAGGAGGAGGAGAGAATGCATTGGTCACCTTCAAAACAAAAACTTATTGCCGATCTCCTGCCGAAAAAAAATATTGTAGTACACCACGTAGCATTGAAATGGATGTGTAACAATGGTTTCAAAGTCAAAAAGATCCATAGAAACCTCCAATTCAGTAAAAAACTTTATTTGAAAATGTTTTTTGATACTTATGTCAAGAAACATTCTGAAGCAAAAACAAAGGTTGAAAAAGAAATCTAAAAACTCGTTTTAAATTTGGCCCTTGGTAAAATCAGCAAAAGGGTTCGCAATAGAAGTTGTTGTGACGTTGTAACCGATCCCGACCAATGTGCTCGAATTATTGCCGATCCAAAATACACTTCCTATACAATCATTACTCCAGACACGGTACTATTGAATAGAAAAAAAAGAAACATAGTATTGAATAAAAATATTGCAGCAAGCAGTTCCATCTTGGAAATTTCAAAAAAGTTCATGTTGGAATTCTACTACAATGTGGCTAGGGTACAATGGTCAGGGAAGGAACAAGTAGAGGCCTGCTACGGGGATACAAATTCTCTATTGTTAAAAGTCAAAATAGAAAACCTACTTGACGATTTGTCTAACGGTGAAATCATCAGTTCTCGAATGGACTATACAAGCTGAAATTGGGGAGTCCGTCCGAAACTAGTCAGACATCAAGCTCAATCCCAACTTTTATTTTTAAAATCAAAAACAGAAAGTATCTTGATTTCTCAGGGTATGTTTGTGAGTCCCAACGTGTATTGCATGCTGACAAACACCGATGAAATCAAAAAACGTTGCAAGGGAGTGCCCACGCACTTTGTGGAAAACAATTTCGATATGGACGTCTATAGGAATTGTATTGTTGAAAATACAATTCCACGAGCAAAACTTTTGGCAATTCGCTCGTTAAAATATGAAAATTTTACTCTAAATGTTGAAAAAATTGCCATGAGTAACATTTCTGACAAGGTTTATGTTTGTAGAGATGGTGTAAGTACCCTTCCCCTTGGGCACTACTTAACATCCGACCGAGACGAGTGTGTTCATCATAGGGAAAGTCTCGATGTGAGTAAACTTATTTAAAAAATTCCTAAGACCTTGGGGGGGCCTCGCGGCCCACGTCCGGGGGGGGCCTTCGGCCGCCCGGCTGGCCACCAGCGGGGGGGGCCTTCGGCCGGGGGGGGGGGGCACTACCGGTAGCATCTTTTAATGATTTAGAGCAGATTTATTTTTTGTTTCCAGTGTTGTATTATTAAAAGTTTTTATTTCTTCATTTATATGTACATACATTTATTAGTCTTCATTGTACAATGTAAAAAAAAATGTTGCATTTCTTAATGTTTTTTTTTGCATTGAATATTTACTTTAGTAAACACTTTGATTTTACTTCAGTTTTTGTTGTTCATTGAATAGAGTTAGACACAAATAGCAGAGAAAAAACATAGATTATGTATTAGTTTATAGCACCTTTCAGAGCTTTTCTCTGTGGGCCATCAATGAGTGGGAAAACAACACTTTTGATGAAAATTATTCAGAGTTGCGGTGAAATGTCGGCAGCAGCAGACCATCAAACTACCATAAAAAATATATAATACTGTTATAATGATTGGTAGCAATCATATGATAGAGTAAAGAATATTGAACCTCAAGTCAAATTCATCAATGGATTGGATGTTGAGGTCAATTTAATTGAACCAAATTCTTGGCTTATTATTGATGATTTAACTAAATCAATAGAGCAATGGTCTTAGGAAATGATCCAATTGTTCACAGTGCGTTCTCATCATGAAAAAATATTCGTCACCATTGTTCTACACAATCTCTTTCATCAGAGTAAATGTATGTGAACTCTTGCTTTGAACTGCACTCATTAACTTGTGTACAAAGTTGTTCGTGACTTAATTTCCATCATAACATTAAACAAACAAATTTATCCAGGTAAACCAATATTCTTGTTTTCAGCTTACAATCAGGCTACAAGCTAACCATATGGGTATATTGTAATTGACCTTAATCAAAACACACCTGAAGAACTACGTGTTATTAGTAATATATTTGATCGTGAGATAACAGTATATCTGCCGCTGAGTAATAGAAACAGATAGTAGTTGAAATTATGACATTGATGAGGCTACATTATAATAAATACTTGTTCTCTGTTTGGACTAGTCCAAAATTTCGACCTAAGAAAGTCATATTGTGTAATGTATATCGAGAGATTATTAAACTCATTTCTGAGCAGTATTTATATTTAATTGTAGGCAATTTTCAACTATCAGATACAATTAAGAAAAAAACTACAAAACATCAATCCATTTTTGTGCACTGTCCAAGAAAAAGATCAGTCAAAAACAGAAAATAAAACATTTAATTCAGGCAAGGGAAGGATTTTTCACAGTTTTATTGCCAATTATTGCCGGTCTTGTTAGCAATCTTCTTCTTTCTCCGTCTCAATCATAACTCTATTGCAAAAAAAAAAAAATGGCGAAACCCAATAAATTGACTGCAATTGATGAAGCTCTATCTCCACTGCAAACTTTTGAGGGTAATCTCACAGATTTCCTTAATGATAATAGCATACCTGATGATCAGAAACTTTTAATTTTTCAAACGGCACTTCGTCGTGTTGAAAAGCAAAAACCCTATCAAATTAAACCCATTAGTGTTGTGAATGTTGCAGATAAGACACAAGAGGCAAATATTACACAATTAACACTCCTCCTGCCACTCGAAGACCACATATCAAGAATATTACATATATTACCAGTTTCCTAAAGAGACTAGGGGAAAAGATTGTTAAACTATTTGAATAGAAGCAGTGATATTAAAATTGATACAAAGAATCTTATAATAACTCGAGGTAGCATCACTTACAGTCTTATTGATCTAAAAACTTATTCTTTCTCGAATTATAAGAAAACTTTATCCATTGCCATAAATCTTTTGAGATATAACTACACAACGAATATTCAAAAGGCCCTCGTGATCAACACAAAAATTTCAGAATATTTGACATCATTCAATAATGAAAAGCATGAGGAGGATGATGATGATTCTGAAAAAGATGATTTCAAGACTCTAATGCTAACAAGTACACCTAAATCCAATTAAAAAAGCAGCAGCAGCAGTAGCAGCAGCAGCAGCAGCAGCAGCAGCAATGATTCAAATTTAGCCAGTAGAAAAAAGCATCTTTCCCCGACAACTGCCAACACCTCTGTTAGTATACAAAAGGGTAGCGGTGGTGATACACATTTACATGCAAAATGGATGAAACTCTAAACCGTATTTATGTAAATGTTGGTGAGATGGGTAATATTAGTGCTCCCAGTACACTTGCTCAAGTCTCCAATGTTCAACAGAGTGTAGCAAAAGAATATCTTCAAAATGAACCTAGCTACACACTTCATCGAAATCGCAGACTTCGCCCAAATCAATATCGGAAAACTAAGGCATTCTACCCTCTACAAATCATGCAAGTTGATCTTATGACTTTGGATGAATGGCAACGCCAAAACAATAAACCATACAAGTACATTCTATTTGCAATCAGTTTATTAGTCGCTACTCCTATGCCATTTCACTGAAATCTAAGCGTGGAGAGGAGATTGCAATTGATCTAGAATCAATACTTGATCAAGATTCCTATAAAAAAATACAAAAGTATCGAGGAAGTGAATTTGTCAATCCACATGTGAGGAAAATTCTACTAAAATTTAATACACAGTTATATCATAGTCACAGTCCACTCAAGGCTGCATTGGCTGAACGATTGATTAGAACCATTCGTCTTCTCATTTCTAGATATTGTACACTCAAAAACACTGCTGTCTTCATTCATGATTTGTATAAAATTATGCAAAGTTACAATCAACGTCCTCATCGTTCCTTTTCCAATCTTAGTCCTTTTGAAACTCATACCAATAATAGCAATACACTTGAAATATTTGTCAAACAATATTCTTCTAACAATGAAAATAGAATAAAAAGCAAATTGATTGTGGGTGATAGGGTTCGAATCAATCGGTCAAGTAATATTTTTGAAAAAGGGAGTTACCTATGGTCTACTGAACTTTTTAAAGTGTCAAAAGTTCTAGAGACTAGTCACGTGACCTATCGACTACGCGATAGCAAAGATGATGAGATTTTGGGGGGATTTTATGACTATGAATTGCAAAAAGTTAAAGATAGTGGTAGTTATCAAATTGAAAAAATATTAAAAACTCGAACGCGGGGTGGTAAGAAACAGTTGTTGGTTCGCTGGGTTGGGTACAACTCTGAATTTAATTCTCGGATAGGTGTTGAAGACTTACACAATGTCCCATGATTTCTATGTGACATTCACTTCCAATGTTTCCGATCCTCTCTATGATGATTTGAATAGAACAAGTAATTTTGGGACTAAATTGTCGCCTACCATTAAATTTCAAGGTAGATATGAAGTTGCTCTCGTCGATTGTATTATCAAGAATACATATGATGTTCTAAGTAAAGAGATCTCATATGATATTAAAATACGACCGTTTGAATTCAGTGCTGAAGGTGCAATGGCAACTTTTGACTCTAATGATTACTCTATTGCTACCATCCCCTATAAGGAATACAACAACATGCTTGAGCTGTGTCGTGCTATCAAGAAAAAATTTCAAGTCAAAAAAAAGATTGTTTCACTTTCAACTATTCAACAGAACAAAGGAGAATTTATATTACCAATCCATGAGAGAATGAAAGAATTTGCGTCAATGAGAATTTACATGAGGTTCTCGGTTTTAAAGACCGTATTATTAAGACAGAAAATGTCAGTGGCAGTGACCATGTTATCTATGCAGACTATGAACCCAGATTCTCTTCGAACAGTTGTATATTCATCTACAGTTCGTTTGTGGAATCGTCCAGAGTTGGTAATTCCAATGCCCCCCTTTTAAGTGTTGTAGAAAGAAAAAGTACAGAAAATAATGTACATCACTATAATATAAGACACCTCCAGTATGTTCCTGTAAACACTTCATATTTGGAACTCTGTCAGTTAACACTAAGAACTGAACTCGGTGATGTCTTAACTGCAATAAAGGGCTTGCGTGCTATTACCTTCCATTTTTAACCCGTCGTGCAAGAGAAATAGTAGAAGAATCCCATTTGTTAGTCTTGACATGAATTGTTATGCTACTGCTCGAATTCCTCTTCCAATAAGCCACGGATTGGAATACTACAAGGGGTGTACTTCGATACCTGGCTATGGCCTTGGTAGTTTGTTTGATATGCTATTTCCTTTATCACTGCCGATTGTCAAGAAATAAATTGTTCCAGCTGCAACAAATTTTGCTGGCTCAACACTACAGGACTAGAGTTCGAGTAAAAATTTCAAGGACAGTCTTAAGGAAAATCTTAGATCTTCAGCAAGAGCTATTGGCGAACAATTAAAATTTCAAAAAAGTGGGAAAGGTTTAAAAAGGATGCGTGGTAGTCATTCACTCATCAGTCTTCATCCAGGTGTGAAGCGTAAGCCATCAACAACAACAATTTTGAAAAGAAAAAGCATCAAGAAAAAGAATAAGAAAAAGATTGTTAGATCAAAACAAGATTTTTTCTCATAAGATGACGTATCTCCCTCATAAAGAATCACATTCATCGATTACTTCATCATTGAATTTATTGGATGTTGAAAATGTTGATTTCAGTGCCAAACATGGTAACAATGAACAATTTCATCCCCAGTAACCCCTGTCCGAAAATATACACTTTAAAATATTTTCCAATGAAGATTATTTCATTAATTTGTCATCCAAATTTATTGATTTAGACGTTGTGGTGAAGAAAAAGTCTGACAATCAAACTTCTAGTGCTGTCGCTACCAGCGGTCTATCCTATGAAAACTGTATCCTACACAACTGGTTCAGACAAATTAATGTGTACATTAATGGAACATTAGTGAGCACTAGCAATAATTTGTCAAACTCTGCAAGCTACATACAATTTATGTTGATGACACCAAAATACGCGGACAATACGCGGACAAATTTTATCCTTAACCCAGTCACAGAGGAAAGCTTCATAAAGTTTGGAAAAAACAGAAGTGAGCGTAATGGGGCGAATGTTGGCGAAAGTCAGACTGGCGCATTTTTTAGGGACAGGTGTTATAAAACCTTGTTTCCAGCAACTTGGGAATTTACCAAATTTTGTGATGTAGTTGAAAATATTTGATAAAGGCTCAGCAATTTTGTCCGAAAAGGCTTTAATTAAGTCAACTGGGATTTCAAATTGAGAAATACATGAATTTCTTAGCTTTAGAACATTAATTATAACACCGTAGGAAAAAATAAAGGGGAAGGACGTTTTACAAAGACCAATCGGACTTCAACCACTGAAAGGGGGGTAACTTGACCTAATAAAAGCTAGGTACAAGTCAGATCGTTGACAGTCTGATTAGGGGATTCAGGGAGATGAAAATCAATTTCGGAAGGACTTTTTCCGCATATTTCTTTAATTTTTCTGTACCATTGCTTGGGCTTGTTAGAAAGATGTATGCAATTCAATAGTTGATACAGAGATGGATGAACACACTACTTGATTTGGTATTAGCCTATAGTTGGGGCTATTGAGAAGGAAACATTTTAAGACAACAAATGTTCCTTTACAGTATGAAACAAAAAAGTAGTTAAAAACTTTGAAGGTGCTTCTATTATACTTTATCCCACTCCTCTAATGTGCAAATGTATGGCCATAATTGTATATTTCCCATCTGTTTTTCTATTTCTTGACTTCGTCAATATTTATTTTATTTAAAGAAAACAAGGGTTTAAACAAGAGTGATGCATGGGAAATATATGAGTAGGGCTATATACTTGCATATTAGGGGAAGGGGTAAATTATACTGGAAGTGCCTTCAAAATAGCTTAACTATAGTTTCTCTCCGTACTTCTAAGTGAGAATTGTTTTATTTATATGTTTCTTATTCAGTAGCTCTGATTGAACACTAAAAGACCTTGATTTCTGTTTTGGTAAATTTCTAGTTTAGTGGCTTTTTGCTGTTTTAGAAAATATTTGAGTCAGGTGAATGAATCTTTTTGGGCAGATTGTTAAGACAAGAGTGACTGTAAAAATGAGCAGGAAATATGTAAGGTAAAACCCTGGACTAGCTACTTTTTGATATCTTGGAAGAGTTAGGTTAGGAAAACAAAACTTTCAGTGATGAATCCAGGGCCAAAAACATTCTCTGGGAAGGTATTGCCATTTTACTATGTTAAAGCCCTGAATAAGTAGAATAATTGTAGCAGAATAACCAGAATAATTGTAGATAACATATATTGCATGTATCTCAGCTATACTTTATCCCTAACTCCTTTCCCTAATGTGCAAATATATAACCCAAATTAGATATTTCTAATGCATTCTGCCTCCCATCAGTAACTTGTTTTTCTGGTTTTGTTTTGTCATAGTTGATTAAATTTACTGGTACAATGGATGAATTTCAGCCATGTATTTGCAAATTAAGGGGGATGGCCTGGGGGTAATGTATAGCAGGAATAAAAGCAAGATATCAGCAACAATTATTTCTGTATATTACATATCAAGTAGGAATTGTTTTCTTAACGTGTTTCCTTCTCTAGGTATATACTATTACAAGTAGGGAAATATGCATGTTACAAAGTATAAATTGTTTTCTTTACATGATTTTGTAGCAACAGCCCCAATTTTAGACTAAGCTTAGGCCACAAAAAGATTGGGCCAGATCTGCCAAATATATGAAAAAAGGATAGATCTGCATAAAACTGAAGTTTTGCCTTAATCTGAGCAGCAATAAAATTCCTTGTAATTTGTAAGACTCCTAACGCAGAGCCATCTCAGCCATGCAGAAATCAATTCCTAATGGAGAAGCATTTCAGAATAGAAAGCGTTCTACGCGCTAAAGGAGGGCTCTTGTTTTTTTGGTGCATATCCACGGCTGAGCCACCGTGATTTTAGAATTTTTGTCTGGTTCCAAACTTTCAAACAAAATAAGCCAAAAATAAGCCCATTTTTGTACAAAAAAATCCCACTTTCTCGCCCCACGGCCCCCACGCCCATTCAAAAATTCAGCCCGCCCCTGACGGCTAAAACAAGCCCACGGGGCGGAAAACAAGCTCATCTGGCAACACAGCTTGTATGCCAGTTCAGTTGTATGCCTCGCCGAGAAGATTAAATGCTGAACGTTTGAAGTTGAGATTAATTAGTGCGCAATAAATTTGATCCAATTTAATGTCGTCTTCAATCATGGAACGAAGTAAGAAACAACAAAAAGAAGAGTAACAAGAAAGATTAGCAAAGTTTTTTGAGCCTCAACATCAAAATTCTGGTAGGCTGCAAGTGCTAGTGACACGTTTTAGCAAGGCCAGCCTTGGTAGTTAGGTGACTATAAACTTTAAGCATTACGCCTTAATCAAGATTGCGGGGAGTAATGCTCTTTTTATTAGGCTAAAATACCAACAAGGGGGGATAGTTCTGGTAAGTATGCAGTTTTCAACATAAATTAGCTAGAATGAAATACTAGTTAATGAACTAGAATGAATACATCAGTTGAGGCTGCTTTTTCACTTTTCACTTCTTCTTAGAAATATAATCTTACATTTTCTATACAACAACCTGAATCCAAGGTCGTACCCAGTTTTTTTTTGGAGGGGGGTTTACTCAAAAAAATAATTTCGGGGGGGGGGGTACACAAAAAACCTCAAACAAAGCTTACAAAATTTGTTTATATCCATTTTTGTTACGTTTTTACGAGTCAGGCAAATATTTCGGAGGGGGTTCAAACCCCCCTAACCCTATGCTCTTTTTTACTTCGATAATGGTGATTTGAGAAAATTGCAGTTTGAGCCCTTGAAGGGACTAAGAGGGTTCAAATAGCGCATGGAAACCAAAATTTTAAAAATATGTATTTAAGAAAACTGCCTTGGGAGAAAAAATTGCCATTTCGGTAAATTTGTGGTTTCCAAGATAATTTAGCAAGGCTGAAAATGACTATACCACTTGATACCTTTTTTTATCAAACAGTGTGTGGTAAAAACCTGTAAGTAAGGATCGATGCAGCTCAATGGTAGTCAAAACTCTAAAAATCTGAAGTTTGATATCAATATATATGTATATCGAAAGAATTGGCTTATTATGTTGATTCCAAATATTTAAGGTTCATTAAGCTTAGTGTTACCAATCAAATGCTACAAGTCTGAAAAAATTTGCATGATTTCTGAAAATGGGAAAAAAAAACCTGAAAGCCAAAGAGCCTTAATGAGAACCACACCGCCAGATTCATCGTACCAGAGAACTCTACTGTAGAGGTTTCGAGCTCCTACTTGCAAAAATTTGTAATTTAGCAATTTTTGCCAAAAGAAAGAACACGGATGCGTTTTTGTTTGTTGTTTTTTTTTTTTTTATTTTTTTTTCAGGGGTGATCATATCGAAACATTGGTCCTATAACATCAGGAGAGGGATCATTTGAACGGAAATTAAAAGTTCTAACGCCCTTTTTAAGTGACTAAAAAGACTGGAGAGCAGCTACTATCCCTCCCATGCCCGTTTTTCCCCAAAATCGTCCGATCAAAATTTTGAGACGGTCATTTTGTTCAGCATAGTTGAAACGTCCAAAACTATACCTTTGGAGATAACCTGAACTCCAAAGCCCCTGGATGTACGTCCTTAAGTTACAAAGTTTGCCCATTGTTTACGTCTAGTATTTGTTATTGGTAAGTTTGCATACAATTTCGGGTAGGGGAGAGGTGGTGAACTCTTATCTGAGGGGATTTTCTATGGGGTAGGAAGTTTCCAGAAACTGTACTTTTCAGAGCAAATATTACACTGGGGGAATATGCCAGAATTCCTATACGAATTCTTTTTATTTTCCTCACTTTCTCTTTGCCGACTCAATTTTACGTGTTGAGATGAGTAGAACCCTATCAGAAGGTACAGAACGAACACCCCTGCTGCCATCTACAATTTAGTTTAATGCTGACGGGACATAATTTATTCAAGGATTATCGATCGAGTCTAATGGGGGTCAAGGTCAATCGATCTGTTGTTGTTGTTGTTTGGCCACTTGTAATGGCATGAGGATTGATTTACATAATCGATGGTGGACATTATTGATTCACGAGCGTGGGGACTTATGAAACAATATGGTCATAGAGTATCTGGGGAGAAAGATTGCGTAATCTCTCAATGACATCTTTTTCCACGATCGATTTAGTTGTTGTTTCTTTGTTCAATAACTCGGGGACGAAGGTTGCACCTGCGCGTTGAATTCTATCGCGGACATTGTTATAGATCTAGGAGTCGAGGGAGAAGCGAACTTCCGAGAACTTGATTGCGTAATCAAAGTGTGTCAACAACAACAACAAAGACCTTGACATTCGCTGAGAGCGTGCACTTACAACAACAAAAACCCGGAATTTGGAACACCTGTGCTGTCAACCTCAATTCACCTATCGTGAATCAATAATTCCCCTTAGAAACAACAAATTAATTTCCCCTTTCTTGACAGATCAATCAATCAATGACATCATATGTCAGACTTTAAAAATTTTCGCCCTAGAAACATTTCTCCAGGAATAGAGAGAAAACCATAAACCACGTGGTGCTGTCACGAGTCAGAACCCCTGTGCTGTCGACCTCAATTCACCTATCGTGAATCATTAATTCCCCTTAGAAACAATAAATTAATTTCCCATTTCTTGACAGATCAATCAATCAATGACATCTTCTGTCAGACTTTAAAAATTTTCACCTAGAAATATTTCTCCAGGAATAGATTCAAATCATTAATGTTTTTGCCTCGGGAACAGTTCTACTGGTACTGCCCCAGGACTAGATCCAAGTCTTTAATGTCTTTGCCTCGGGAACAGTTCTACTGGTCGAACTCCAAAGGATATTAATAACCAACGGCCATGGAAACAATTAGGCAAGAAACATCTTAGCGATGAATTGTTTTAGCGCGCGAGAAGGTTTCCTATTAATTTGAAATGCGTTAGCACAGAGATGCCAATAACAAAGGAACACGCTGAATTTGCGTTTAGGGATTATTTGGGCGAAACCGTTTTAGACAGGTTATGGAACTATTTCGGCGAAACAGATAGAGACATTTTAAAAGAAGATTTTTGAAGAGATTTTAGAAGAGAATTTAAAGGTGAAACTCTGTGGTCGTTATAATACACAAGTTTCATTTGAACAGTGTTGTGAGGTCCTCTAACCCAACCCCAAAGGGTTCCAATCCTCCTACCCCAACCCCGAAGGAAGCCCCCGGTCCTCAAAGGCCCCCCAAGCTCCCAAAGGCCCTCCACCGGTCCCCAAATGTCCCCCAGGCCCCCAACTGCCCCCCCGGATATTCAAAGGTCCCCCAAGCTCCCAAAGGGCCACCGGCGCCCCCAAAGGCCCACCCCAGACCCTCAACGGCCATCCCCGGGCCCCCCAAAGGCCCATCGAGTTCCCAACAGACCAACAGTGACCCAAAGGCCCGCCACCTGGCCCCACCATTCCCCCACGCTCCCACCGGGGCACCCGGACCCCCACAGGCCCTCCCCCGGCCCCCAAAGGTCCCCCGGGCTCCCAAAGGACCAATCGGTCCTCAAGTGCCCCCCAGACCCCCAAAGGCCCACCCAGACCCCCAAATGCCATCCCCGGACCCCCAAAGCCCATCCCCCGGTCCCCAAAGGTCCCCCCGAGCTCCCAAAGGACCACCGACCCTCAAGGGACCCACAGACCCTCAAAGGCTCTCCCCGAGCACCCGTCTTTCGTTGATGTGTGTTGTCTGAAACCTATGATTTGGGATGTGTAGTTTGCTACTTCAGGCTTTTCTGAGCTAAGGTTTCCTAGTATTTCCTAGGTGAATGATGTCTGAAACCAATAGTTTGGGATGAGTAGTTTGCTATTTCAGGCTTTTATGAGCTAGGTTTCTTAGCCTGTCGTTGGTGTGTGTTGAGTGAAACTTATGATTTGGGATATGTAGTTTGCTATTTTTGACTTTTCTGAGTTGGATTTCTTAGTCTTTCATAGGTGTGTGGTGTCTGAAACCTATGATTTGGGATGTGTAGTTTGCTATTTTCGACTTTTCTGAGCTGGATTTCTTAGCCCTTCATAGGTATGCGTTGTCAGAAAATTATGATTTAGGATGTATAGTTTGCTATTTTAGGCTTTTCTGAGCTAAGGTTTTCTAGTATTTCGTAGGTGAATGTTGACTGAAACCAATAGTTTGGGATGAATAGTTTGCTATTTTCGACTTTTCTGAGCTAGGTTTCTTAGCCTTTCGTTGGTGTGTGTTGACTGAAACCGATGATTTGGGATATGTAGTTTGCTATTTTGACATTTCTGAGCTGGATTTCTTAGTCTTTCTTAGGTGTGTGCTGTATGAAACCTATGATTTGGGGTGGGTGGATTGCTACTTTTGACTTTTCTGAGCTGGATTTCTTAGCCTTTCATAGGTGTTAGTTGTCTGAAACCTATAGTTTGGGATGAATAGTTTGCTATTTTTGACTTTTCTGAGCTAGGTTTCTTAGCCGTTCATAGGTGAGTGTTGTCTGAAACCTATGATTTGGGATATGTAATTTGCTATTTCCGACTTTTCATAACCGGATTTCTTAGTCTTTCGTAGGTGTGTGGTGTCTGAAACCTATGATTTGGGATGTGTGGCTTGCTATTTTTTTGACTTTTCTGAGCTGAATTTCTTAGCCATTCGTAGGTGTGTGTTGACTGAAACCTATGATTTGGGATGGTTAATTTGCTATTTTTGACTTTTCTGAGCTAGATTTCTTAGCCTATCATATGTGTGTCCTTTCAGAAAATTATGATTTGGGAGGTGTAGTTTGCTTTTGGACTTTTCAGAGCTAGGATTCTTAGTCACTCATAGGTGTTTGATGTCTGAAACTTTAGGTTTGGGATGAATAGTTGGCTATTTCAGACTTTTCTGAGCTAAGGTTTCTTAGTATTTCGTAGGTGAGTGATGTCTGAAACTTATAATTTGGGATATGTAAATTACTATTTCGGGATGCTCTGAGTTGGATCTCCTAGTCTTTTTATAGGTGTGTAGTTACTGAAACCTATGATTTGTGATGTGTACTTTGCTATTTTCGACTTTTCTGAGCTAGGTTTCTTACACTTTCATAGGTATGTGTTGTCAGAACATTATGATTTGGGATGTGTAGTTTGCTATTTCAGGCTTTTCTGAGCTAAGGTTTTCTAGTATTTCGTAGGTGAATGTTGTCTGAAACCAATAGTTTGGGATGTGTAATTTGCTATTTCCGACTTTTCATAACCGGATTTCTTAGTCTTTCGTAGGTGTGTGGTGTCTGAAACCTATGATTTGGGATGTGTGGGTTGCTATTTCAGGATTTTCTGAGTTGGATTTCTTAGTCTTTCATAGGTGTGTAGTGTCTGAAACCTATGATTTGGGGTGGGTGAATTGCTACTTTTGACCTTTCTGAGCTGGATTTCTTAGCCTTTCATAGGTGTTTGTTGTCTGAAACATATAGTTTGGGGTGACTAGTTTGCTATTTTTGACTGTTTTGAGCTAGGTTTCTTAGCCGTTCATAGGTGAGTGTTGTCTGAAACCTATGATTTGGGATATGTAATTTGCTATTTCTGACTTTTCATAACCAGATTTCTTAGTCTTTCGTAGGTGTGTGATGTCTGAAACCTATGATTTGGGGGTGTGTGGGTTGATATTTTTTGACTTTTCTGAGCAGGATTTCATAGCCATTCGTAGGTGTGTGTTGACTGAAACCTATGATTTGGGATGGTTAATTTGCTATTTTTGACTTTTCTGAGCTAGATTTCTTACCCACTCATAGGAGTGTGTTGTCTGAAACTCATGATTTGGGAAGCACACGAAAACTTAAATGCACACAAAAACTTAAATGCAAACAAAAAATATCACACACACACACACACGAACAAAACTTAAATACACACACGCACGAAAAAAGACAAACACACGTCAAAACATAAACACACACAAAAACATACACACACACACAC
>NC_142797.1:8381871-8420172 GCF_049724085.1 Artemia sp. Qi Xiang Cuo | reverse complement strand
GCTGTCTTAGCTGTGCTAATGGCTGCTGTGTCATCAGCAAAAACTGAAACTGTTTCATTAGTCGAGTTTGCCGTTAGTTCATTTATTCTATAGCAAAAATTATTTGGACAATTTGGTAAATCATTAATAAATATCAAGAATAATATAGGACCGAGAACTGATCCTTGCGGAACACCTATTTCAATACGCTTTTTTTCGGAAGAAAAAAGATTTAGTTGGACATACTGATAACGATTACTTAAAAAACTTCTTAAAAAATTTAATGATTTACCCCTCAAACCATACACCTCACACTTCTTAAGTAGAAGTTCATGATCCAAAGTGTCGAAAGCTCTCATCAGATCTAAAAATATAGCACCTATTTTAAAACCTTTATCTAATACATCATTAATAATAGTTGTCAAATAAATCATCGCCTGTTCCGTTGTCCTTTTTCTACGGAACCCAAATTGTGTCTCTACCAGTAACTTATGATCGTCCAAAAAACGCATCATTCTAATACTAAAACACCTCTCTAAAACACGGGAAATGATGGGTAAAACAGATATCGGTCTATAGTTTCCTGGGTCATTTTGAATGCCAACCTTACGAATTGGGGTTATACGACCAACTTTAAAACAGTCTGGGAATTTTCCTTGACAAAAACACTCATTAATTAACCCACATAAAACTTCAGCTATAACAGGAAAAATAAATTTAAGTGTTTTTAGAGTAATATGATCGCTACCAGATGAATTACTACGCAACCCATAAATATTTTTTTTTAATTTCATCAACTGTTAGAAGTCTAAGGTGAAGAGATACATCAATGGGGTCCCTCAGTAAGGACTCAAACGTTGGATCACCACTATCAGGTACAACTGACATAGCTAAATTCAGACCAATATTCGAAAAATAGCTCTGAAATTCATTGCATATGTGCTTTTCAGAATCCAAAGTTTTTCCCATTGAGCTAATTAATTCATCAGGCACGCTATTTATTTTTAATCCAATCACTTCTTTTATTAGTCCCCTTAGTCCCCTAGGTCCCCCTATTATAGGTAACATTTATTAGTTACCTATAATTTATATACTGTACTGAATATGTATGGCAACCATAGTTTCTATCGTATTCAGTTTTTTCATAATGTGGTTTTACTTATTTTTAACTAAAATTTGACATTTTTGTGTTTCTAGAAAATGGATCACTTAGGGAAATGTCTAATGCGTTTTGTTTGCGAGCTTCAAAACCGCGATAAGACGTATTCTGGCACCCCTAATTTTGTGCCAATTTTTGATGAAATTGTTGGTATTAAAAAAAAAATACGTGGTACTTGTATGATATAAACCGACGACTCAAAAAATTAAGTTAGGTTAATCCTAAGGAAATACCTAAGTACCGTAAGATCAAAATATATTAGTTAATAAACAAATTTGGGCTATATATTTGCATATTAATGGGGCAGGGGTTAAGTATAGTGGGTCTGCATGCAAAATGTGTTTGGTACAATCATTCTGCATATTATGTACTAAGAATTTTTTTCTAACTTCACAATTTCCAAATACTTAACCCCCATCCAAGTAGTAACCTATATTTACATTTCACGGGGAGTCCTTATTCGGGAGACGATTGAATTCCAGCCAGCACTACAAGAGAAGGTATTTGACTTACTTTACAGAGAGGCGTTACCGGCGTTAGAATTCTGTCAATTGACAAATTACAGATTATTGACAAATTGAGTCTTCAGGAATTTGTCATATAGTTCTTGCATGCATATGGATATCACGATAAATTCAAATGAGAATAATTATTTAAATTTCCGAAGAGAGGAAGGGTTAAAATTTGAATCACATACCAAAAACAGTTAAATCTGAGGGAATGGTGACTCTCTTAAGAGATACATTTTTTTTTTGGGAGGGATGTCTTGAGAATAATTATTTGAATTTCCGAAGAGAGAAAGGGTTGAAATATTAATCGTGTCTGTGTGTCTGAGCGGATGTTTGCTAGTCTCTATGTCTGTCTTTGTATGATTTTGTGTCTGACTCTGTGCGTTTGTTGTCTCTGTGTAAGGTATTTTTTGCCTCTTTCTCTCTCTGTGCCTGTGTGTCCGAGTGGATGTTTGCTTGTCTCTATATCTGTCTTTGAGCAATTTGTCTGGCACTGTGTGCTTGTAGGTATTTTTTCCTCTCTCTTTCTCTGTGCCTGTGTGTCTGAGCGGATGTTTGCTTGTCTCTATCTCTGTTTTTTGGTGATTTTGTGTCTGACTCTGTACGTTTGTAGGACTTTTTGTCTCTCTCTCTCTCTCTCTCTCTCTCTCTCTCTCTCCCTGTGCCTGTGTGTCTGAGTGAAAATTTGTTTGTCTCTATATTTGTCTATATGTCATTTTGTGTCTCACTCTGTACGCTTGTAAGAATTTTTAACTCTCTCTCTCTCTCTCTACCTGTTTGTCTGAGCCTATTGTGAGCCAAGGTGTCTTATACCTGTCTTTGTCAACAGCAGACTTGTAGGCTTCAACACTGGGCAACATAATAGCATTCTGGCTAAGGGAGTTGCATAGGCTGACTACACAGTTAGAGTAGAATTTGTTTTTAGCCTGGTGTTAGCATGCTTTTGACAAAGTTTCAAGTAGGCTAATAACCTCTGGTACTTAGTGAACTGACTATCTTAAAAAGGTTAGGGATCACACTCTGGTCATACACTAACTTGTATTTCATTATTACATCCCCTTACCTATGTCTGTATGTGAGAGATGGTAGTTTGAGCTTATGTAATTGGGTAGGATATGTAAGATGTTGAAATCCCTTTGTGTATTTAGTTGCATGTGTCCGGGCCATAGATTCCTCAACAGATGTAGCACTCTGTGCCTCTTGATCTTGATCTCGCGTCTGCTGGTTTTGGTTGTTTCCGGTATACTACATCCACTTCCTGTTTGATTGGGGGATGGTGGGAATTGTTGTAGAATGACTTCAGCTGTGCTTGGGTTGTTTCATAGATCCTACAAACTTCTACTGCTCTCTCCAGTGTCAAGCTGTTGCCTTCAGCTAAAAGTTTCTCTTGTATTCTTGGATTTCTGATGCCACAGACGATTTTATCTCTGGTCATCTCTTTTGGATCATGGTATTTGCATGGCTTGACTAATAACTTCAGTTCTGTGATGTATTTCTCAAGTGTCTCTCCATCACGCTGGTCACGTTTCTGAAAGATATATCTGGCAAACACTGTTCTTCTTTGGAGCAGCATATTCACGAAATTTCAAAAGGTAAGGCTCAATTTTATTTGCATCATCCACTTCAATGTCAAAAGTTTTGAAAATGTCTCTTCCTTTTTCGCCAATCCATATGAGTAGATAGGCACACTGAATCTTCTCTGATTTACCAGAGAGAGGGCCTAGAAACATAAGTCTTGCATGTTCTTCAAACTTCAACCATTCTTCATCAAGATTTTCAGATTCCCAGTTGATTGCTGGAGGGGTTACTCCATCCCTGTTTGCTGTTCAATATCCCACTTCTGACACCATGTAGAATTTGTAATATTCGAGTTGATTTAGCTCTTTAATATGACCCAAGCACCTGTAAATACAACAATATAGGCACACAAGCAGAGCAAAGCAAAGCAGCACTAAATATAAGCACATAACAAAAACAACACTTAAACTAATAAGCAAGCGAGCTCAGCGGGATGCTACATGTTGCAGCACCAATTTTGGAATTGATATCACCTTAATCCATTTGAGAGCCTTGAGGTCCTCTGGACCTGTAGTGCTCTTGAGTCAACAAATCCCAATTGAACCTCCACTGCCTCTTCTCCCACTCCTTGTTGAGGTGGCATTTGAATGACTGGATTCAGGGAGTGCTGACAGTTGAGTCCTCAATTGATTCCAGTGGTTTATGACTCTTCTTGAGAAGTACATTTCATGGGTTCTTGATCAGGAGCTTAACTTTGGCAGCTTCTTGGAGTGTCCTCTTGTGTAATGATGGCTTGTGCTATGGCTGCTGCTAAAGATGGTAGAGTTTTCTTCTTGAAGTTTGTAAGTCAGCCTCATATTGCTATGCATGCATCTGTAGACAAGGGTAGGTAGCTTAAATTGCTTGAGGTGGTCCTCATATGAAGTTGATTTTAGGCTTTTCATGCACTTTGTTGCTTGCCTCTGAACATTTTTGATGAGCCTTGCATCTTGCCGATAAGAAAGACCTGCAAGGCACATACCAAAATCAAGATGGGGTCTGATGAGAGCTTTATATAATTTTATGAACATTGTTGCCTCTTGGCTACTGATGGTCTGTTTTAATAGGCCAAGGCTGGAATTTGCATGGGAAACAACATGCTGGACGTGGCTGTGGAACTTCAACTTGTCATCAATGATGACCCCAAGGTCCTTTTCTTCTTCTCTTTTCTCTAGATGCTCAATTGTTTTTGTGATGGGTTTGTAAATTGAGTAGGTAGCCATTGGGTTGTTAGGTCCAAGATGCAAAATACAGCATTTGATTGTATTGAATTGAAGGAGCCAGTCTTGAGTCCAACCCTGTAGCCTGTCTATGTCATGTTGGATGGTCTGTGGATTTGCAATGCCAAACAGCTTGGCATCATCAGCAAACAAATGCACACTATTATCTACATGATCGAAAATGTTGTTTATGTACATCAAGAAAAGGGTTGGGCCTAGTACAGTTCCCTGTGGTACCCCACTCATTACCATGGCCCCATGGGAGTAGATTGGCTGGCCACCTATCACGAATAAGCAGACTTTCTGCTTGCGGTTGGGGAGGAAATTCATTAGCCAGTCTATCACAGCTGAATTGATGCCGGAGGCACATAATTTGGAGTGCAATTGAATGTGCTCTACCTTGGTGAAGTCCAGCAGCAGTAGGTTGACTGGATGTCCTTGGTCAATCAGATTTGTAATTTCTTTGTAAGATTCCAATAGGTTTGTTTCAATTGATTTTCCTGACTGGAATCCATGCTGCTTGGGCAACAAGATCTTGTTTTTGGTTAAATGTTTGAGAATTGAATCATTGATTATACATTCAAGTATCTTAACAACAGCTGAAGTTAGGCTAGTAGGTTGATAATTTTCAGATTTGGTGCAATCACCGTTTTTGAATACTGGCATTATGTTGGCTACTTTCCAGTCTTCTGGTAGCTCTCTAGAGATAAGTGATGTCTGGAAGATTCTTGTGAGGGGCTCTGCTATCACTTCTGTGGTTTCTTTTAATAGTCTGGGATGTATATATTATTGGGCCCTGGTGACTTGTTAGCATCTAGTTTCAGCAGACATTTAAGGACATCTGTAGACGATGCCGTGGGGCTCTCCATTGGGGCTTTTACATTGTATTTCTGTGGGGAAGGTAAATGGCCATTTGGTTCAGTGGTGAAAACTGAGACAAATTGTAGGTTCAATAAGTCAGCAAGTTTGTTAGTGTCTGTAGTTTCTTTGCCTTGCTCTGTTATCAGTTTTTTGATGCATTGTCTGTTGTGGTCCTGGCTAGAGACATACTGCCAAAACTTCTTTGGGTTTGTCTTGGCTTCATCAGCAAGTTTGGATTCAAAGCTTGTGTACAAGGCCCACGTCAAGTTTTTAAGTTTGTTCCAGCTTTTGGAATATTTCTCTCTATTTTCAGGGGAGTGGTGTTTTTTATATTTCTTCCATTGTCTGCTTTTACGGTTGATTTCCCTCTTAATTTCTTTTGTCACTATTGGAAGTGTTCTTGGTTTGGGGACAAGCTTGCTTGAGGTGTACTGATTTGCTTTGCTTATCAGTAATTCTTTGAAGCACTGCCATTGCTGTTCTAGAGAACCAGATAAGACGTTGTCCCATCTGATGTTGTTGAGATCCATTCTAATCTTCTCATAGTTAATAAAGGTCTTCTTGATGTAGAGATTTGTTACTTTGAGGAATGTTGTTCTAATGTCTATGGTGACATGATCACTCTTTCCGATTGGGGGCATGTAAGAGGTAGAGAGGAGAGTTTCTGGTCTCCTGAGAAATACCAGGTTGAGAAGGTTTGGTTGCTGTCCCTCCCTAAAATGCATCAGGTGGTTGACAATTTGGTGGAGAAGGGTATCATGAATAATGTCAATGATTGGGCTTGTAGGACCAGATGATACGTAGGGAAACTGGTCTTTCCAGGTGATGTTAGGCAGGTTGAAGTCACCTGTGATTAGAAGATCGCCTTGGTGGGTGTCTGCAATCTTGCAAATGAGCTCTGCTAGTTTCCCATCTGTTTCCTCTGGTGACAGTGCTGATGGACTTCTATATACACAGCCAACTCTGACAGAATGGTTGTCTTTATTCCCTGGAACTGAAATATCAAAGAAAATGGTTTCAGCATAGGGGTATCTGGCGAAGTAGTCAATTGGGGTGACAGTGTAAGAGGATTTAACCAGTGCAAGTGTTCCATGGCAGCAAGAATTAGATGACAGGTTTGATACTAGTATGGTAGCCTTGCAGGCTAAAATGTGAATTTAGGAGCTGGTTTGTTGAATTCTTTGGACACACCTCAGTAAGGAGTATAATATCATAATCATTTGCATAAATCAAAGATTTCAGCTCACTGATTTTGTTTTGGAGTTGGTCAACGTTTGTCATTAGAGCGGAGAAATCTTGACTTACTTGCTGTTTTTTTGGTTGAGTACTTCCTTACTGCAGTGATTCATGTTGAGGACTGGCTTGTCCAGAATGGATATGGAAGAGCTGGAGGATCTGCTATCATCTGATTGGTTGAGACTTGCATTTGCAAAGGACTTGTAGGATGATGAGTCGGAAAGTTCATAGGTATTAACTGGTAACACAAATACTTCTGGGTCATTATTTACACTATGTACAGGGCTGGTAGCTGGGGTATCTAATAGTTCATGGGCTGGTAAGGGTGGCTCCCACCTGGACCAATTGAGTTTTTTGGAACAATTTTTCCACAGTGGATAGCCAAATTTGGCTCACCTAGCTCAATCCAATGTTTGAGTTCAGCAGATAAGGCTTTCCTTTTCTCCTGATCTTCCCAGGATGCATTCACCCTTAACTGGATTTCCTGGCGAAGCTTGTAAGATTTTTGTAGAATGTGTCTTCAAGTTTAGGTTTGGGACAGAGAAGAGAATTGGAGGGGTTTGGTTGTGGGTTGGTTCTTGGCTGCTGGTTCTGGATCTTTTGGTTGGCAATGGTTGCCGTAATAAGCTTCTGATATTGCTTATGTTTGCACCCATAATCCTGTACTGCTCTGCAAGGTGACTTTCGATGAATGTCTTGCCATTATTTACTCCTGGCTGCAGTGGTATGCCATATGCAACCAAATTGAGTTTTCTCCACTCTCTATCTTTCTACTGCCTGAACACCCTCTGGATTTCGTCTTTGAGGTGAGAATTGATGGCTTGTTTCAGTTTAGATGCTTCCTCCAGCATTGCAGCTCCAATGTGTTCTTTAACTTCTGAGACAGTGCATTTTTCAGCCACATTTTTCTCAAGATCGTTAACACAATCTTTGACTTCATCTATCCTTGCAGTAATGTCTTGCTTAAGCTCTTCTACCGCTCCTTTAACTATTTCCACAATAGCTGAAGCACTAGGGACCTTAGATGATATTAAATTCGAAATTTCAGCTAATGAGGGGGGGTCTCCTGATGTACCAGAGTGCTTACAGATCAGGCAGTACCACTGCATGTCTCCAATGGTTGTCATCTTTGTAAAAAGTTTGTACTCTATGGTGGGCATGTTTAGGCACTCAATACATAGCCCTTTTTTGCACCCATCACATAAAATGGCCTCTGAATCTGATTATGAGACCACATTTACATCCAGAACAGAAATTTAGGGACTTTTTTGGGCTAACTAGCTTCTGTTTGTTATCCAGTTTAGGAGGCATCCTTTTTTGCGCAGTTGCCCTACCAACAGTGCTTACGAGCCCCTGCACTTGTCTATCTGGTTCTGTTTTTGTTATCCTGTGGTTGGCATAAAAAAAAACTGCTGGCAATGCTGCTTTGGAATATTTATTTCAAATATATAGCTTTGGATATATCACCCTTATTTACTGGAGTAGCAACACACATCCCAAATTCCAATTTTGGTCTGATCAGGCCCTTTAAGAGCTTGGTGTTCATAACTGGAGATCTGCTTGCAGAATGTTCTTTTTATTAAACCAAGAGTTTGGTTAGCACTGACAACTACAGATTGTGCATGAAAATTAAACTTAGGTCATCATCAACCAAGACTCCCAGATCTTTTTCAAAATGACTACATATGAGTCACTGTTTTGAACTGCCACTGGATTCCACAAAATACTGGCACAAAGGGTTATTTGCTCCAAAATGAATGACAGCATTTCTGGATATTAAATTCAAGCCACCAGAATTTTGCTGACTTTCATAATGCATCAAGATCAGTCTGCATGACTCTGACACTTAGAGGGTTATGGACTGGACCAATTATATTGAAACCATGTATAATCATCTGCATAAAATAAAATTTTATTCTCTATGATTGAAGGTACATCATTCATAAAGATATTTAAATTAAGTTGGATGCAACACAGTTCCTTGGGGTACTCCACTTTTTACTTCTGCTGATTCTGAGAAGAAGGTTGATCTATTGTGTCCAAATCCATTGATCTATTGTCTCCAAATACCCTTACCACATTTTCAACACAAATTGATATTGTACTTTGATTCAGGGTGAAATTTTGATAGTAAAGGTAGGCTTTGTCTATTTGTTAGCTACCCTATATCAGTAGGCTAGTACATTATCTGTAAAATTTATTGAAAAAATTGTAAAAAGAAAGCCCAAGATTGTTCAAAAGTTCATTGGTACAGTACAAGAAGAGAATGGTTTCCAGTGTGTTGATTAGGGAATTCCACTTTAAACATTAGCTTGTAGGCTAGTTGGGAATATTGATGATTCAGAACAAATTCTGTATCCAGGGGGGCTAGGGGGTTTGATCCTCCTCCCCCCCCCCCAAAAAAAGTTTCTGACTCACAAAAACATAATGCATTTTTAAAAGTTTTATTACCCTATAGGATGTAAAATATAGGACAAAAAAAGTCCCTTATAGGATATAGATTTCCTTTGTATAAGAAAAGCTATTACCTTAATTTGCACTTTGGACCAAAATAAGGTCCATGCTGGATCTGTTCTGCTCTGCATCAATTATGTTAATTTGGAATGTCACTGTGAAATGGGCCCAGTGATGTTGCATTAGTTGGCAGCTGAGATGGATGGACTGTCCCATTTATATTTCCATGACTTGTTGTTCCATTCTTTGTCAAGTCTTGACTTGAAGGAGGCACTAGTGGGTGCAGTCATGGTTTTATCTTGGAGGTTGGTCCAGTTGTTGGAAATATGCTCGGTAAAAAAGTTTTAGTGTCTGGTCTTCACTCTTCACTTTGCTAGCTTCTGTGAGTGTCCTCTAGTGTTGTGTTGACCTGTATGTTTTGTGAGGAGGGTGTTTTTTGGTTGACTATTATATTTGTAGGTCAGCATCATATCACATCTGTGAGGTCTGAAGACCAGTGTTGGTAGTTTTAGGTGCTCCAGTCTCTTATCATACAGCATATTTTGCAGACCCATGATGCATTTGGTGGCATGTCTTTGAGCTCCTTCAGTTATTCTGGTGTCATGCTTGTAGGAGGGGGAGGTCAGGTATGGTCCAAAGTCCAAGAATGGCCTAACAATAGCCTTGAAAAGTCTCAGGAAGACAGTACAGGAGCAGCTGGTGATAGTGTGTTTCAGCAGGCCTTGACTTCAATTAGCTTTCAACACAACTTGTTGCCAATGCTGATGGAACTTCAGTTGCTCATCAACAAGTACTCCCAAGTCGCGTTCTTCATGACTTGTTTGTAGCTGAATATCAGACTGCACCTTCTGGTCATACATAGTATACAGGTGGCAAGGATTGTTATTGTCAAAATGGAGGACACTGCATTTATTAATGTTAAACTTGAGCTGCCATTCACTGGTCCACTTCTGGATTCTCTGGAGGTCTGATTGCAGGCTTTGTTGAACATTCTGAAACTGGAATTAGCTTAATGACCATTATAGAGAGAACTGCATTACAACATACCTGAACACAACAAAGAATTACATCTAAGATTTGTTCAAAGACCCCATTCTCATTAGAATGGAAAAATAGTAGCTATGAAAACCATACTTGTGGGAAAATGATAATATTGGTCTAAGGATACTTTTGCTCATATTGGATTCATTAATTTTTATATTTATAGATCTTTCTGTTGGTGGGGACAGTGGCCAAAGCCTTAAAAAGTGTATTATAGGCCCCTCAGTAGTAGAAACTTCAGGTAAAATGGAGGGAGAAGGACTGTATCCCCCAATTTCTCTTTATTCTGAGGTACTGTAATTGGATTTAGTCTGCAATAGGGGTGCTGCAGGGTAACAGCTTGCTTAGGCAGAGAGGAGAGGGCAAGGAACAGTATTGAGGATACTATTAAATCTCATTGAAATTCAACATGTCTGAGAACCCTAAAATGGCGTGTGTAACTGAACTATAAGCAACTGAACCCCCTGTAACTGAACCCTCATGCAACTCAACTCCATTTACTGAACCCCTGTGCAACTGAACCTTTATGCAACTGAACCACCGAACTCAGTTTTTCAGTATTCTAGAAATATGAGGCAATATCATTGGGTAAAACACAAATTAGAATTTTTACATGTTCAACCTTGTTGGAATTATTTGAAAGTCATGATATAAACACTTGTCAAGGTCATTCATAAAAAAGCTGTTTTATCAAAGTGTGGTAATGAACTGTAAGTAAGGAGCAATGTGGCTCAATAGTAACCAATTTCTCCTGTCCTGATAACAATAGATACATAAAAAGAATGGAATTTTGATGCTTATTCAAAATATGTAAAATTCACTTGATTTTTATGGCACCCATCAAAAGTTACAAGCCTGAGAAAACTTGCCAGATTTTTCAAAAAGGGGAAAACGCCCCCAAAACATAAAGTGATCTTAATGAAATCCACACAATCAGATTCAGCATACCAGAGAACCACACTGTTGAGTTTTCAAGCTCATTTTTCCCCAAAGTCACTCAATCAAAATTTTGGGATAGCCATTTTTTGCAGCATAGTAAAAAAATCTAATAACTATGTCTTTGAGGATGACTTAACACCCCATAGTCCCCGGGGAAGGGCTGCAAGTTATGAACTTTGCCCGTTATATAGTATTGGTTATTGGAAAGTATATAGAAATTTTCAGAGGAGATTTTTATGGTGGAGGAGGGGAGGTTACATGGGAGGATTTTCCTATGAAGAAGTTTTTCATGGGGGAAAACAAAAAACAAGTTTTTTCAACTGAAAGTAAGGAGCAACATTAAAACTTAAAATGAACAAAAATTATTACATATATGAGATGGGTCACCCCCTCCTCAATACCTTGCTCTTTACACTATTTTTTTATTTTAGAAGTTTTAATAGAGCTTATTATTCTAATTAAATAACCTTTATGGATCAGGAGTCATTCTTAAAGAATTTGAACAGAATTCGAACTTTAGCATAAAGAGCAAGGTGTTGAGGAGGGGGTGATCAGTTTTTTTTCCTGGGGTGATTGTATTGAACCAGTGATTGAAGGGGCTTGGGAGAGGGCTCTTTTGATCAGAAATCAAAAGTTCTAGTGCCCTTTTTAAGTGACCAAAGATATTGGAACGCAGCTAACCCCCCTCCCACACTCATTTTATAGCTGAAGTCACACAATCAAAATTTTAGGATAGCCGTTTTTTGTAGCATAGTTAAAAAATCTAATAACTATCTCTTTGAGGATGACTTAACCCCCATAGTCCCCAGGGGAAGGGCTGCAAGTTATGAACTTTGCCCATTGCATTGTATAGTATTGGTTATTGGGAAGTATATAGACAATTTCAGAGGAGATTTGTATGGTGGGGGAAGGTTATGTGGGAGGATTCTTCCATGAATAAATATTTCAAGGGGGAAGGGAATTTTCCATAGAATGGGAGCTGGATTTCCCAGCATTATTTAAAAAATGATCAGAAATTAAATAAAAAAAAAAAAATTCAACTGAAAGTAAGGAGCAACATTAAAACTGAAAATGAACAGAAATTATTACATATATGAGGTGGGTCCCCCCCCCTCCTCAATACCTTTCTCTTAAGACTATTTTTTGTTTTAGAACTTTTAATGGAGCTTATTATTCTAATTAAACAGCCTTTATGGATCAGGAGTCATTCTTAAAAAATTGGAACAAAATTCAAACTTTAGCATAAAGAGCAAGGTGTTGAGGAGGGAGCGAACCCCCTCATATACATAATAATTTCTGTTTGTTTTAAGTTTTAATGTCGCTCCTTACTTTCAGTTGAAAAAACTTTTTTTTATTTTTTGCAAAAAAAAAAGAAGATCCAATGTCACAAACATTTTTTGCAAAAAAAGAAGATCCCATGTCACTTTTTACATGAATCAGACCTTTCTAGATGTTAAGTAATAAACATATGTGTTGAAAATATTTGACCTTTGTGAATCTAGATAACAAATTGTCATCAGATGTTTTGAGGAGATTGCAAAGTAAAAAGGACATGGGAAGGGGACTGGTTGCACTACTGCCTTTTTTTTTCAACATTTCTTTGACATGCCCTGAAGGTTTAAACTTCAAACCCTCAGTTGTTCTCAAAACATGTCAGATACAACATCTTTTAGAACTAGATGCACATTGTACCTCTTGATTTAGTTGAAGATGCTCCTTAATATTTTCTGAACAATGTTATGGCTGATATCATCAGCCATTGTAAATATTGCTGGTATTTCCTTTTCACAACCAGTAAATGAAGAAATGTTTTTTGATTGTGTTTGGCATTCTTCTTGATATTTAACATTTTACCTGAATACTCCATGCTGTTTGTTTTTTTTTTTTTTTTTTCATTTATAGGATCAAACATGCCCTCTTTTCTTGAAAAATAAACTGTATGTTAAAAATATGCAACTTGTATAACTTACAGCCTTTGCACCTGGGGCTTAGGGCTGTGGACTCTTAAATATTTATTTATGACATAGTTATTTAACCTTTGACCTGTTTTAAATAAAATGATAATCTCAAAATTTAGATCAGATGTATTTGGGGGAAAAAGAGGGTGGGGTGGAAGCCCTCTGATCACTTTTAACTCTGAATAAGTGCACTGGAACTTTTGATTTCTAATTAAGTGAGTCCCCCCCCCCAAGTTCATTCAAAAATCTTTTCCATAAAAGCTTATGTGTTAGCAATGTTCAACTAACTTACCTTACAACCCTTGCCCCAGGAGCTATTGGTGGGGTTGTTAACCCCAGAGGCATTGTTGTTTGACCTTAAGACTGTTTTTAACAAGATGATTTTTTAATTTTGAATAGATGTTTTTGTGGGGGGGGGGGATGGCGGTTAAGAGAGAGATGCTGATTGTCCTCTGAATACCTTTAATTGTTCAAAATTGAACTTGAACTTTCAATTTCCAATCAAATGATCCTCTTTCAAAGTTTATACAACCATCCCTTCTATAAAAACATTAAATTTTAACAATGAATAATTTGCAAAAACATAGATTGCTGATACAGGTGTATCAGCAATTTTTTGGAATGGCTTAGCATATCAAGATGAAACTTCTGTGCATCCTGAGGGAGATGTCCAACTGACCAAAAGGCAACATGTACATGCTACTACTACTATTAATACTGCTGCTACTACTTCTACTACTAATTCAACACTTATTACTACTACTGCTTCTACTACAACCTCTACTATTATTAAACTAGTACTATTAAGGCTATGCATATAAAGTTGAAAATTTGACAGAATGGGCAATTTGAACTAAATCAAAAGACATGTGCATGCAGATTGTCAAAATGGTGTATCTCAAAAAGTGATTTGGGTATTAAGTTGGAAGTGCTTAAAGGGATGCTTTGGGTATTTCAGAGAGTGCTTAAAGGGAAAGTCATTCACCAGAAGGAAATACGTGCATGCTCAGGTCTGGATTTACCACTAGGTCCCTAGGCCCAGACCTGGGGATGCAATAAATTATCACTGACGGATTTTTTTTTCCTGACAAAAACTGGGCTGATGTGATTTATCATTGCCAGGTGCAATCTGCAGCCATGCTGCCTGTTCACAGAAAAGTGACTTTAAAACAACACAGGAAATTCATGGTCATTTATAAAATGTCAGATGTCTCCTAAGAATGGCAATTTTAAGAAACATTTAGAGGATGTTTTAATTAAACAAAATATTATGTGCATGCAGGTTTTTGAAAGGGCATATAAGCAATATCATAAAAAGCACTGCTCTATAATAGCTAGAAATATTCATGAAACTTTTAAAGGAGCTAATTTGATTCATAGTTACAAGTTCTAGGACTGTACAAAAATTCGGTTGAGTCCCACTTTCTAGGGCTATAATGAGAGAAAGCATGGGATGGCTAGGACATCTGTTGTGGTTGAAGGATTGCCAAAGATTGTCCTTGTCAATCTACCATCTAGGATCAAATGAGGTTCTTGTCCATTATTCAGAAAACACCAAAAATTTGGATCTTCAAGATCAGACAATAATCAGCTTATAGCTGTCTATATTCAGAGACAATTAGCTTAGGCTCAAGGGAAAAACTATGTTGTAGTTATGTTTTAATTAAATATTCAATATATAGAGTTGGTATTTTGGTTAGTTTAGGTTACTTTTTGCATGCACTGCCATTTTATTTAACCCCAAACCCCCTGATATGCAAATATATTGCCCAAATTATATATATCCTATCCATCCTCCAAACGTCTCATTTGTTTCAACCTGTATACCTGTAAATTGAATCAACTTGGGGGTTTTCCGAATAATGGACAAATACCCCAAACAAAAAAAAACAGGTTATCAGCCAATGGAGTTGGCAGATATCATAAGGAAATAATTAAGGGAAATAAGAACTTTTTGGGAAGGTTTAAAAAGGGCTCTCAATAGATTGTGATGGAAGAGGAGCATGTGCAGTTTTTTTGGCCTTAAGCAGTCTGATGCTGTAGTAAGTTGGTAGTGATAGTATTAATGCTAGTAGTATACATTCCTTAATAATAAAAGAGGAACCCAATATTTTCAGTTATGTATTTATTGTATGAATCACACAAAGACTTAATGACACAATACTTTTCTGTTTACTAGTATGAATTTAGTCATACTATTCACTAATATGATACTTTTCACATAATTTTTCACATTAAACATTGACTAATATGGTACTAATACTGCATTTACAAAACTTGCAAATGGGCTATTTGCTAAAGATATTTGAGCTTCTCATGTTCATTAAAATATCTCTGAACTTGAATGACCATTAATCTTTGAATGCTGATGTTACTTTTTATTCCTTCAAATAATTTCCAAACACCTGGGTGATAGCAAGAGAACATGGCGTTTAAAGCATGATGAAAGCCTTCTGTAGCATTGGTTGTTTTAGGTTCACAAACTAGTGCAGTGTTTGTATGATTTCAAAGCTCAGGTGGCAATCTAGGTCTTGTCCTATGGCCATGTATCAGGACTCCCCTTAGGTATGTTTTGTCAAAATAAAACAGTAGCTCTGTGCAGTCTTCACAATCCAGAAACTGCCCATATAATAATTCAAATATGTTTTCTATGTATGTATGTATAAATTTATTGCCCATCATAAATGTAAAATACAACACTGATGGAATATAAGGAAAGAAACAAATAAATTCTGACAAATACAAACAGAACCAAAACAAAGAAGAACAGACAAGAAAAAAAATACAAATAAGGGCAATTATATGTAAGAACAAAACATATTATCAACAATAGACAATTTCAGAAGTGCTTTCACCAATAATCTTCCTTTGATATCTGTCATTTCTTTTCTGCACCGCGGACACTGGACTTGCAACTCCATACCGCGAGGATAGTGAGCTGTTATAAGTCCAGAGAGGCAGCCTTAGCAAATATTTTGCATACTTGTATACTTCCGTGTATCCCTAATATCTGAAGCAGTAAGAAGAAACCAAAATGGTTCAAGGGCAAGTAGATGCAGATCAGCAAATGCATTATAAACGCTAGCTAAGATACGGCAGTTAAATTCAAACTTTAATGCAACTTGTAAACCATACGCATTCCTAGCTTTTCTGGCAAAAAAATCTTTCAAAGGTTGATGCATGGCACAAAGATTTGACCCAATCGGTACACCAAGATACGTCAGTGTATCTTGTGCTTTAATAAAATGTTCACCTAACTGAACATTTGTCAGGTAATCTGAACGGTGATTGAACACCAGGAACTCAGTCTTACTCTCATTAAATCGAAGACCTATACGTTTATACTCCCTATCAAGAATTCCAAAATTTTCCTCAATTCCAAAGGCTGTTCTACTAATAACAAGGATGTCATCAGCATAGTTAGCTAGCAAAACATCAATACCATTAAATATACTTGTGGTTAGAATGTTCTGTTGTGGCACAATGACAGTATTATTAAACAGAGGGGGGGGGGAGAAGTAACAGCGCCCTGTCTAATACCCTTTTTTACTGGAATTGAAGGAGTGAGTTCCACCGTACCAGGTGAGATGGTAACCTTAACTCTGGCATTTAGCTTTTTATACATATCACGTATCGATTTGATAACAGAAATATTAACTCCACGTATTAGAAGTAAGTTATTTAGAAGTAAATTAGCAATCAAATGGTGAGCATGGTCACATCCTACTCCTTTCTTGAAGCCGAATTGATTATCTGGTGTATAACACTTATCAGATATCCTGTCAATAAGTAGTAACTCAAAAAATTTGCATAAAACTGGTGACACAATAATTGGTCTAAAAGAAGAACATTGGTCCTTGGGCTTTCCCATTTTTATTACTGGGGTTATTACTTCAGTACTGAACAAATCAGGAACTATACCACAACAGAATATCATCTGAAAGAGTAAGATCAAATGCTCGATGAGAAGAGGGGACTCACATCTTAGATGCTGTGCACAGAGACCATCAACACCACGAGAAGTTTTCTTTTGTAGCTTAAAAATGCACTCAGTAACCGCAGATTGAGTAACAATAAAACTGATCTCATCAGTTGATTGGCCTAAGCAACCATCAAGCTCCCTTTCATATTAGTTTGACAATGATGGATCAGGCTCAGAAAATTCACTTTTAAAGTTACCGTACCACTGGTCACTGGTAATTTTGAAAGCATTATAGGCTTTTGAATTATCTCTTTGGAGCAGTTTCCATACGAAATTAGGTTCACTTGTGGCTTTACTTGATAGTTCAGCTACTGATTTAGCCTGGTGTTGCCTAAGTACTTTTGCAAAATGTTGCTTTGTTTTCAGACAAATTGCATTTACCAAACCTTGCCAAGGCATACCACACTCCTTCCAGACATGAAACACCAGATTTAGCACCAGAATCAACGAGGTCAGGGTCACTTGATCAACCATGCTTCTCATTTCCAAGACATACTCTTCATATGGGTAAACTAGCACGTTCGGCAGTGCGTAGAGCATGAACGATCTCTGCACAATAAATATTCAGCAATATTTGCTTCTCTGCAAAGGTTAATAGTTTTTTTTTGGGAAAGTAGATGAAATGGCACTTTGATCTTTTTAAAACAGAGTCACTAACAGCCCGGAACATAAACATATCTGCACAAGCCCAGTCAGTGGTTTCATGCCATTTACCATCATTGTCTGGACTTGGATCCCTCTGTGCAACAACTTGAACAGGGAATATATTGCCAATAGGCATATGATCTGAGATTTGGAAAGTGGAGATAAGTGAGGATCCTGAGTCGGTTTTTACATTCGGGGAACACATGAAAAAGTCCAGAGATGAGTTACTGCCAGAGTTATGGATATATGTGAAACATTGTGTATTCTCAACAGCCAAGAGCTGAGGGCACATATTATTCAGAATATTTGCACGGCTGCTACTGTCGTCAAAAAGGTTACAGTTCATATCACCAGCAAGGATTACTGCTAGGTTTTGCACTTCACAATCAGACACGAGGGAACTGACTAGGCGGCATGCTTGATCAAATTGTCTGTCTGATGTAGCATTACGGTAATCGGTGGGTAAATACACTGAGACCACCACATAATCCTGAGTTTTGACTGCCGTAAAATAGTCGCAGTCTCGAAAGTGTTCGGGCATGACGACACTTCTAGCAAGAAAAGCATCACCTCCACTCGGCCGACCAGCCCCAGAGTGTCTAGCAGCACGACTTATTACGGCAGTAGAAAGAATTGGGCTCAACAGACTTAGATTTTCGGCAGTGAGAAGGTGCTCTTGTAGGCAGAGAACGTCATTTGTGTCACATAGAGTTTGGATTATGGGTAATTTCACTGCGACAGCTCCATTAATATTCCATGATGTAACGCGTAGATCAGTGCTCATTTTAGGGGATTCATAAGTTTCTGTGCAACAGGATATTTGTAGCTATAAGAAGGATGGTCAGCTTGCTTGCACAGCACACACTTCATGTTTTTTTACAGGGGGTTTCTAGCTTGTTCGAATGTCCTGGCTGTGCATAGTGCGAACAGCAAGTAAGAGCTTTACAGTGCTGGGCAATATGTCCATAACCTTGGCAGTTGTAGCAGCAAGAAGGGAGAGGGAGAAACTTATCAATGCGGATTCACTCGTACTCAATTATCACTGACGAGGAAATGGCTGCTAATAAGTCTTCTTGGCGAGAGAACCGAAGCTTGTAGGACCTAGTTTTGCGGATACGGGAGACTTTGGTACAGTTAGCTATCAAGTTCTGCAACTGACCGTCAGTAACAGTGTCAGGAACAAAACAGGCAATTCCATAATACACTGGGACTTTTAGCTGTAGGCTTAGCGATTGGTCCTTAGATTTAATAGCTTCAGCTATAGCAGTAGCTTCATTTTCATCACTTACGACGAGGCGCCAAGTATATTTTTGCAGTCGAAGCTCAGTTACCGCTGATTTCGAGTCAACCCACGAGTTATCAATAAAAATGGTTCAGTCTAGGGGGTCGTTCAGTATATTAGGTGGATTCTTCAATTTAAGGGCAAAAGAGGATTTGAATGATTGTTTGGGGGCTGGGGAAAAAGAAGTTAGTGGATTATGCATCGACAGGACGTAATGATCGAATTTGACACATAGTTCGTTAACTTTATGAGTAAGTGTAGGACTTGATTCCCCTGCCATAACTGGTACTTCGACAAGCTCGTACATCACAAAACGGGGTAGGGGTATTTGCTTTTCATCACACTTTTCAAAAATTTTTAGCAAGCCCAGGCAGTAACCTGCAGTTTTCTTTCGGTCACTTGGGTGATTCGTGCAGTTTGCAAAATTCCACAATATTTTCTTTGCTTCCATTAACGAATCAGTGCTAAAAAAGTCTGCACCAGTTTTCGCAATATCGGCATGAACATTCCCCACAGCCCGGGGCACGGTATAAAAAGTTCAAGACTGGAGACCATACTAGCTGCTGGCTCCGCATTTTATGTAGCAAACAAAGCATGTTAAAGTTGATATCAGTTTCATATTCATTTTTTAAACCTGTGGCACAAACTTTTGTTTGTATACTCTGGCTAAAATGGAAAAAGCATCCAGATATTTGAGTGTTTGGAATGCCTTGCTTAAATGCATTTATTGCTGCTGCCTCAAAGTTCAGCAATATCTTACTCGAATTGGTTATAGGAGCTACTTGCTTAAAATATTCAACCATCCTTTTGTAGTTTTCTTCTGTCTTGCTTGTTAGAAGGAAATATAGACAGGGGGGGGGGGGAAGCATCTCTTACTTTTTCATGGTTAGTGTAAAGTTGGAAGAATACACGTGGTATCAAACAGTTTGTGGTAACGAACGGTAAGGAGCAACCCGGCTCAATGGTAACCAAAACTCTAGGAAACGGGTTTTTGATACCAATAGATACATCAAAAGAATCAGATTTTAATGCTGATTTCAAATATATAACTTTCATCAAGTTTAGTCCTACCCATCGAAAGTTAAGCGCCTGAGAAAATTTAACTGATTTTCGAAAAAAGGGGAAAGACCCCCTAAAAGCTATAGAACCTTAATGAAAATCATACCATCATATTCAGCGTATGGTTTCAAGCTCCTATCTACAAAAATCTGGAATTTTGCATTTTTTGTCAGAAGAAAGATCACGGATGCATGTTCATTTGTTTTTTTGTTGTTTTCTTCCCAGGGGTGATCGTATCGATCCAGTGGCCCTAGAATATTGTGGGAGGACTCATTGGAACGGAAATTAAAATTTCTAGTGCCCTTTTCAAGTGACCAAAAAATATGGAGGGCAACTAGGCTCCCTCCCACGCTCATTTTTTTCCCAAAGTCACCTGATCAAAATTTTGAGATAGCCATTTTGTTCAGCATGGTTGAAAATATAATAACTATGTCCTTTAGGATGACTTAATCCCCCGAAGTCCCTGGGGGAGGGCTGAAAGTTATGAACTTACCCAATGTTAACATATAGTATTGGTTATTGAGAAGTATACAGACGTTTGCAGGGGGGATTTTTTCTGGTAGTAGGGGGTGGGTGGGTCGGGGTTATGTGGGAGGATCTTTCCGTGAAGGAAGTTTTCATGGAGGAAGGGACATTGCTATGAAGGGGGCGCCAGATTTCCCAGCATTATTTTAAAAAAAGATCAGAAATTAAATATAAAAAAAAATAAGTTTTCCAACTGAAAATAAGGAGCAACATCAAAACTTAAAACGAACAGAAAATATTACGTATATGATTGGGTTCGCCCCCTAGTCAATACCTCGCTCTTTAAGCCAAAGATTTTTTAGTACTTTCATAAGAGTTATTTATTCTAATTAACGGCCTTTGTGATTAAGGGGTCATTTTTAAAGAATTGGAACAAAATTCGAACTTTAGCTTAAAGAGCAAGGTATTGACTAGGGGGCGAACCCCCTAATATGCGTATTAAAAATCTATGAATTTCGAAGTTCGTTATGTAAGTTAATTCGTAAGTTACGTATATTTATTACTAATAAAAACGTTCGTAAATAAAATTAAATAAGTTTCGAGAAAGCCATTTAGCCAAATAAAAGTAAAATTAATATGCAAATTTTGTTTTAATTATTCATGTACAGTGAGCCATAATCAAAACCTGGATTAATTCAAAAACGTTCAAAAATTACAGACTAAAAAAAACAAGTTTTTTAGCTGAAAGTAAGGAACGACGTTAAAATTTAAAACGAACAGAAATTATTCTGTATATGAAAGGGGCTGTTATCTCATCAACGCCTCGCTCTTTACGCTAAAGTTTGACTTTCTCACAACTCTATTTTTTTAAACAATAAAAAACTTTAGCGTAAAGAGCGAGGCGTTGAGGAGGGGACAGCACCTTTCATATACGGAATAATTTCTGTTCGTTTTAAGTTTTTACGTCGTTCCTTACTTTCAGTTAAAAAAAAACTTAGTTTTTTTTTGTTTTTTTTAATGCATTTAAAGGCTCCATCACAGAGTATTTTTTCCAATCTTTCAAGAAGTTTTGCCATATTGTTGTTTCCCAGAACCAAAATTCTTTTGTCATCATTTTCTCCTGATTCAATGAGAACTAAATCCTTATATTCTTAAGGAATCAAAAAAGTGCACAACTGTGGCTCTCTTTGCTAAAATCTTTTGCTCTGCCTCTCCCTGCAAATAGTTGATTCAATTGAGTTTTTTTTGCTAATTTGGACATTACATCTTCATTTAAGTTTCTCAAGTTTACACCTAGGACATTTCTAGTAGAAACACTTGTTGTTGTGGCTGCACTTTTAATTTCAGCTAGAACCTGATTCCTGTGTATTTTTAATGGAACACCAGAGTGGTCGTCTGGTCACAATTTGTTCATTTCTTGTTTTTATAGTAGCTGAACATTTATGTGTAACATACTTGCAACATCTGCATAAGATGGAACCATTCTTAAAATTTCTATGGAAAATGTACTCACGTCCATTCAAGGTTAGAACATTTCCACCATGTTGAGATTTAGTTATAGCAAATTCAGACATCAGAATGACACAGACGCAACAATATGCTTTTAGCAGTGGCAGGCGTTTACCCCCCCCCCCCACCGTCGAAAATAAGGCTTTCCAAATTTGAGAATTTTATTTGAGTTTTATTTTATTTTTTTACGTAGGGGGAAGGAATTTTTGTGCTTGTGTATTATGCGCCACTCACTCAAGTTTACGCTGTGTAAAATTCGAGAACAAACCGTTTTTTTCGTTAGTTTCTTTTATCTTAGCATGAAACAAGACAAAGACAAGTGAGAGAATAGATGGGAAATATATAATTTGGGCTATATACTTGCACATAGGGGGGCGGTAAAGTATTTGGACAGTTTGATGTCAGAAAACAATTCCTTCTAGGTATGGCCACTAAAAAACCACAGAAGAATAGCGAGGTATCTGGAAATTTTGTTAACTAAAAAGTTAAAGACAGGAATGGAGCCACAATTAGCGATAAGGAAAGAACTAAAGAGAGATGGGCCGAACATTTTGATAATTTGCTTAACCGAGATAGAGTTGCAGGAAAAGATATAGAGGAAAACGAAATTGTTTGTGATACCTTGGATGTGAAGGAAGTTTTTTTTTGTGAGGAATAATTAGCGACAGTACTAAAAGGATTAAAAAATAATAAGGCTCCAGGTGCTGATAGGGTGGTAAATAAGTTTATTAGATACGGTGGCTCTGAGGTTAGAAATAAGTTACTGAAGATTATGAATATGATTTTTGAAAAAGGGGAAGTACCTAACGATTTTAGGAAAACCTTAATTAAGCCACTTTATAAGAAAGGTGATAAAAGTGAGTGTGATAATTATCGAGGCATTAGTCTGGTCTGTGTAGGTATTAAATTACTTAGTAATATGATACTTTTTGGACTGAGAGATGCCGTAGACCAAGTTTTAAGAGAAGAACAGTGCGGTTCTAGAAAAGGTAGAGGATGTGTCGACCAAATTTTTACTCTTAGGCTAATAATTGAGAAGTGCCTGAGTTGTCAAACACCTTTAGTCTTCAGTTTTATAGATTATGAGCAAGCGTTCGATTCTATTGATAGAAGAACTTTTGTAAAGGTTTTATCCCTGTATGGTATACCAGATTAAAGTGATTAGTGCTATCTACGAGAATAACACTGCTGCAGTTAAGGTTGGAAATGAGGTTAGCAGCTGGTTTTGTATTAAATCAGGAGTTAAGAGGGTTGTGTTCTATCCCTCTTCATATGGATCATTTTGAAGAACTTTGTCTTAAGGAGCACAGGAAAGGCAATGGGAGACCACGGAATGAAATGGGGAAGAAAAACTCTCCTGAACTTAGATTATGCTGATGATTTAAGCATCCTAGATGAAAGTGTGAGCAAAATGAATGAACTTTTAGAGGTTTTGTGAATTCAGGGTGCTAGAATAGGGTTGAAAATTAATGCTAAAAAGACTAAGTCACTAACGCTAGGAATAAGTGAAGATGAAAAAGTGACGTTGGATAATGAAAAGATTGATCAGGTGGGCAGCTTCACTTACCTTGGTAGTATTATTAGTAAAGAATGTGGGAGCAGTGAAGATGTTAAAAGTAGAATAGCCAAGGCTCAGGGTGTTTTCCCACAGTTAAAGAAAAGTTTGGAAGAATAGGAAGATAAGTCTGCAAACCTAGATAAGAATATTAGAAGCCAAAAACATAATAAAAGTCAAGTATGGCTCAAAAGTATGGGTACTCAAAAAAGTAGATGAAAGTTTGCTAGATGTTTTCAGGAGAAATTGCTTGTGGCTTGTTCTGCGCACCCGGCCGACTGGCCGTATTTCAAGCAGCAGTCTGTACTACAAATGTGGTTTAATAGCGCTCTCTGGGGCTATAATGAAAGAAAGGTTGAGGTGGCTAGGGCGCGTTGTGCGGATGAAGGGCTGACCGTATTTCAAATAATAGGCTATACGAAAAATGTGGTTCAGTACTGCTCTCTAGGGCTATAATGAAAGAAAGGTTGAGGTGGCTAGGGCACGTTGTGCGGATGAAGGATGATAGATTACCGAAGATTGTTCTTTTCGGTCAACCGTCGGGCTAAACGGAAAGCAGGCCGTCCTCGTCTGGGGTGGGTGGGTGTAAAAAGGGAGGCTTTAAATAGACTGGGATGGAGGAGGAGCGTGCGTAGCTGTGTTGGCCTCAGGCGGCTTGATGCTGCAGTGAGTTGTTAGTAGTAGTAGTAGTAGTAAGAAAAAAATCCTAGTATAAAGTAAACGTAATGTTTCATTTAAGTTTTTTTTTTCCAAGTATTAGGTTTTTTTTTTTTTTTTTTTTTTTTTTTTTTTTTTTTTTTCAATGACCGATTTTCCAAGTATTAAGATCACTGATGCGTGAAAATTTGTTGTTTTTTTCCAGGGGTGATCGTATCGACCCAGTGGTCCTAGAATATCGTGGGAGGGCTCATTCTAACGGAAATTAAAAGTTCTAGTGCCCTTTTTAAGTGACCAAAAAAATGGAGTGCAACTAGGCCCCCTCCCACACTCATTTTTTTCCCAAAGTCACCCAATAAAAATTTTGAGATAGCCATTTTGTTCAGCATGGTCGAAAATATAATAAATATGTCTTTTAGGATGACTTAATCCCCCAAAGTCCCCGGGGGGAGGGCTGAAAGTTATGAACTTTTCCCAAAGTTATCTTTACCAATACATATAGTATTGGTTATTGGGAAGTATACTGACGTTTTCAAGGAGGATTTTTTTTCTGGTAGTGGGGGGGTCGGGGGTTATGTGGGAGGATCTTTCCATGGAGGAAGTTTTCATGGGGGAAGCATTATTTAAAAAACGGTCAGAAATGAAACAAAAAATGAACAAGTTTTTCAACGGAAAGTAAGGAGCAACATCCGAACTTAAAACGAACAGAAATTATTAAGTATACGATTAGGTTCGCCCCCTAGTCAAAACCTCGCTCTTTAAGCCAAAGGTTTTTTAGTACTTTCATAAGAGCTATTCATTCTAATTAACGGCCTTTGTGATTAAGGGGTCATTTTTAAATAATTGGAACAAAATACGAACTTTAGCGTAAAGAGCGAGGTATTGACTAGGGGCGAACTCCTTAATATATGTATTAAAAATTTATGGATATAGAAGTTCGTTACGTAAGTTAATTCGTAAGTTACGTATATTTATTACTAATAAAAACGTTTGTAAATAAAATTAAATAACTTTTGGGAAAGATAACCAAATAAAAGTAAAATTAATATGCATTTTTTTTAATTATTCATGTACGGTGAACGAAAATTAAAACCTCCATTAATTCAAAAACGTTCAAAAACTAAATAAAAAAAAACAGTTTTTTTTTAACTGAAAGTAAGGAGCAACATTAATATTTAAAACGAACAGAAATTATTCCGTATATGAAAGGGGCTGTCCCCTCCTCAACTCCTCGCTCTTTAGGCAAAGTTTAGACTCTTTCTCACAACTCTATTTTTAAAACAATAAAAAACTTTTGCATAAAGAGCTAGGCGTTGAGGAGGGGACAACCCCTTTTATACGGAATAATTTCTGTTCGTCTTTAAGTTGTAATGTTGTTCCTTACTTACAGTTAAAAAAAACTTTTTTTTTTATTTAATAACTTCAAAAGTCAACCTGAAAGAGCTTTGGGAACCGGTTGTAAATTGTAAAATCAATGCGTTTATTTGCCCTTTGGCACATCCTTACTCAAGTCCTAATTGAAAAGTTAATAGTTTGCAATAAAACCAAAACAAACACTTTGTCAGACCATGCTTTTGGCAATAAACCCATTGTTGAAAGTTTAATTCAGTTTAGAGGGTTGAGGGATAACATTGATGAGTATACAAGTTAAAAACTGCAAATAAAGCAAAAAATAGATTTTGAGCTTTTAATCAACCTTAGTTCAAACTTATTTTTAGGCCTTGGCTTGAGTTCAGTGAAACAGGACTTGATTTAAACGAGCGTTGGGTTAAAGGAGGCTTGAGTTAAATAGAGGTTTGTTAGATCGGGGGTTCAGCATGTAACTCTGTAGCCCCTTGTTTTTTGTTTTCCCAAAAACCCTGATGTTTTCTATGATTGTTTGTTTTAATTTCTGTTGGTTTTGGGTTTCATTTAATTTTTTTTTTGTAGTAATTTCTGACCATTTTAGGTTTGAATTATTATAGGAATTTATTTATGCTAGTCTTTGGTTTAATATGGCTCTTTACTTTTCTTTGAAAAATTGTTTTGTGAATGAATCTTTTTAGTTAATTTAAAGAAAGCGCAACAAAAGGCAACCTTTTTGTTATCTAAATTCTCTAAGTTCTGATATTTTCTACACAGATTTTTATTACTCAACGTTCAGGAAAGGTCTGATTCATCTAAGAAAACGACTAGAAATGCCTGGGAATTATCAAGCAATTTCTACCAAAATCCTCCTCTTGTCTCCCTTAGAGCTAATTCTTCATTTATCTGAAGGCTCAATAATAGCTGAGATGTTTTGGCATCAAAATGCACTCTTTGAGGTATCTTCCTCTCTCCCTAGCTACGAAACAATCAGATAACCTCATTGCACAAGTTTCAGTTTCTATTCAAGTTTTTGTAATTTGGCTATTGCTTGCAGATAGTATTTGTCATCGGGAAACATAAGGAAAATTTTCACATGAGGGTTTTCTAAAGGGGGAGGGGGGGTCTGAAGTATTTTCCATGAGAAGAAAGTTTTTGCACTGAGGGGGGGGGGGGGCAAGATTTACACATAAATTCGTCTTTTCCACTATCCTTAGCACTTCTCAATTAAAGTAAAAAATAACACAACTCAAATAGGATTTTCAAGTTTTGAAAACCATATTTTCTGTGAGGGGG
Source organism: Artemia sp. Qi Xiang Cuo (assembly GCF_049724085.1). Taxonomy (NCBI): domain Eukaryota; kingdom Metazoa; phylum Arthropoda; class Branchiopoda; order Anostraca; family Artemiidae; genus Artemia; species Artemia sp. Qi Xiang Cuo. Next base: position 8,393,465 of record NC_142797.1, on the reverse strand, counting down.
GTATTTTCCAGGTGATGGCTTTCCGCGGATAGGAGGGGGGTATTTTCTGCAGGAGGGAGTAAACTCTTAGACCCGTAGACAGTGACCGGGTGAAAGGAACCCCCATCAACAGACATAAAAAGGGATAAACCAATCTGGCTTTAAGAGTTTATGACGTCCGACTTTCTTTGTTTTTGTGACAACAAAACAGTTTTTTTTTTTTTTTATTAATCATCTTGACAGTCATTTATATCAAGACTTGGTTATTTATTGTAATTTCTGTTCGTTAAAAAGCAAATAATTGCAACAAGGTTGAACATGTAAAGATTCTAACTGGTGTTTTACCCATTGTAAGTACGGTGGCTGAGTTGCATAAGGGTTCAGTTTCATGGTGGTTCATTTGCACGTTGGTTCAGTTGCATGGGATTCAGTTACTCGGGGGTTTAGTTAAATGGGGTTCAATTGCATGATGGTTCAGTAGCTTGGAGTTCAGTTACATGGTGGTTGTTGCAATGGAACCCCCTAAAACAAAGTTTGAAGCTGCTGTCTTTGTTGTTGATTTTTTTATGAGAAGGATGACCATGGATATGTTTTTCTTTCCTTTTTCTAAGAGTAATTGTAGGTTATCAGACAATGATTCTGATAATCTATCATATTGTCATCTTGTGAAGTAGTTTGTTTGAAGAATAGAACTTCCAGAATGAATTAATAGCATAAACTACCGGCTGGGAAGCTATTCTTGGGAGCTGGGGCTTATGGCTGCTTATGGGGCTTATGGGGCATAAACTCCCCGGCTGGGGCTTATGGGAGGGATAGCACCCCGCCTCCTGAAATGTGGAATTATACCTGCTTGTTTTTAATTTTTATGTTGGTCTTTTCTTTAATACTGGCATAGTACCCAAACTACTGGCATAGTCCAAAAAATGTCCCCTGGGATGAAGGGAGATTGACTTTTAAAACGAACACCCCCCCCCCACCCCTTAAAAACTTCTATATTTGTTTTAAAACTCATTGAGAATTTGGAAATTTGGACATAAAAATTCATTTTTGAAGCTTCATGCATACTCCCCCAACCTACAGTAGGATCCACCATCCCTCCTTGATGATAGCTGATGTGCATATATATATATATATATATATATATATATATATACCACTATGCTCAATTTTATCCAGGTTCGAATGTATTAAAATAGTTACAATTAATTAGTACCAGTCCTCAATTAATAGATCAAAACCGAAAACTGTGTAGAAGGAAAAGAAAATGTGAACAAATGACATTTTTAGCCAGTGAAATGCAATTACTAAAGAAAAAGTAGATATTTTAGTATAGGCTTCTGCCAAGCCATCTTCCATGTTAATAGCAAAAGAAGATTAACCTTTACTATCTGAATTTGCACTTCAGAGCAATTTAAGATCCATCTTGATCTGGAAATTGCTCCATACTTGACGATGCAAATGATCAAACATCAAATGCACCTCACTTGTACTTCAAGGGAACACCATTCCATTCAGTATCTAGTTACTTCTTGAAAGCTTCCTCATTGGGAGCTGAGACTGTTGTATCTGAGAAACTATTCCGGTAGTTTACTACATGCCAGGAGAAGAACCGTTGTCAGTGTTGAGTTTTGAGAGATGGCTTGAAAAGCTTCTTGAATGTCAGTGCCATTATTTTGGGAAGTTGACAAATGAATTAGGGGGGGGGGATCTTTTGACATAAGCTTATGTCATAAGCATATCAGCTTTTTGTTGTCAGTAAACCAGTGTTGATAATTTCAGCAGCTTCAAATGCTCATCATAAGGCTTGTTTCTCACCTTTGTTATTGCCTTAGTAGCTCTCCTTTTTACCCCTTCCAGAAACTGTACATGACCCTTGTATCTTGGTGATGCTATGCACAATCCAAAATTAAGCATTGGTCTGACAAGGGCCTTGTACAACCTCACAAAAACACAAGGAGACTTACTGGATATAGTTTTTTTTTCAAGAGTGCAAGGACAGAGTTTGTATGAGACACAGTCTTCTTGCAGTTTGAATGGAATTTACACTGGTTGTCCAAAATGATTCCAAGATCCCTTTCTTCATCCATGCTTTGCAGCTTTTGAATGGTGTTTACATTCAAAAGCTGTAAAAATAGATAAAGATAAAGGACATCCACAGGTAGGCCCTGATCAATCAGGTCTGTTATAACATCATACGTCCCTGGCAAATTTGTTTCTACTGACTTTTCTTGTTGAAATTTATGTTGGCTGGGCAAACGTATCCCATTAAGCTTGAGATGATTCATGACAGATTCATTTACCACCCTTTCCAGGATTTTAGCAACAGCAGAAGTTATACTTATTGGACAGTAGTTTTCTGCTCTGGCTTCATTTCCCTTTTTGAATAAAGGGGTGATGAATGCTTTTTTCCAATCTGTTGGCACAAAGGGAGTCTTTGAATAATTGGGAGATTGCCTTGGCAACGTTTTCATCAACTTCTTTTAGAAGACATGGATTTAGCCTATCTGGCCCCACTGATTTGTTGACATGTAGCAATTTAAGTCATTTGAAGATGTTTGAACTATGAATCCCAATAGGCTTCACTGGATGGTGGATTTGTGTGGGTTCAACACTGGATAGTTCTGTATCTGACACTACTAAAAACAGATAGAAACTGGCGGTTCAATTCATATGCAATTTCTTTGACTTATTAGTTCAGCTGCTGAAGCAGTTTGTTTGGATATTGATTGCTGACCAGGACTTTTACAGGACACATATTGCCAAAGTTTCTTTGGATTGTGCTTGCTTTCTTTAGCCAGTGTGACTTCATGGCTCTAGTAAAGTTTCTTGCTTAGATTTCTCAATTTATATCTTGCTCTTTTGAGCTCCTTGTACTGGTCTGAACTCTCAGTTGTTTTTTTTTTTTTTTTTTCAAGATATCTTTTTTTATTGATGTGCTTCTTTACATTCCAATGGTGGCCAAAAGATTCACAAGGAAACACAAAAAGAAGATGGATAAACCAGCTTCTTTATTAATTGCAAGTAAAACAGTAGCTGCATTAAAAAAGAAAAAAAACCTGAAAAAGCCATTTTCTATGCCTTCCCTAAAGAATGCCTGATAAAGTACTCAGCTTCTTTTTATCGGGGATGTCTATCATCGTAAACCAATGTTTGTTAGAATCAAACACCAAGTGTGAAACATATGCTTATTTTTATTTTTTTTTGTTCAGGATGGTTGGACTGCAAATTAACTGACTTTTGTAAAAATTGTTAATACTTTCAATGTTGGGATGGAGGAAGGGTTTGTTTAATGATATGTGGCCAAGGATCATGTTTAGGGCCATATAATCATACTTATTTAAAAATTTTCTGACTTAACAAAATGTGGTATGCCCCTGCTACATGAAATCTGTCTTTTAAGTGTCTTGAATTGAACATTTTTATTGTCATACCAGTCCCTGATTTGTACCTAGCCATGTGAGAAATACTAAAGTGGTATTTTTGGTGAAAATTAAAAACTCTGTCTGAAATAATTACTTAGTGTCTTAAATTAGTCATTCAATGGTGTATGACACATTTACCTTTCTTCTAAAATAAATCCTATTTTCTATTTTCATCATTTGCATAGTATTGGGAACCTTGCTCCTGTGGCCATCTTTATTAGCCCCAGATTGCACCACATAGTCTTTGCATAATTCTCATTTTTTCATGCATGATTGTATAATAAGGTCAATATGAGGTTTGAAGGTAAGTCTATTGTCCATAATTATTCCTAGGTATTTAGTTGCATTGGTAGTTGGGGTTGTAGAATTTTCTAGGGTAACTGGTTGTAATTTTAATTTTCACCTATGACGGAAATATATGATCATTGATTTGGGGACTGATATGGGTAGTTTCATGCTGGTAGAAAAGTCCTGGATGTTGCTAGCAATAATTTGAAGTTTATTTGCAACTTCAGCAAATGTTTTCCCTGTTGCCCATGCTCCAATGTCATCTGCAAAAATTCCATGTGGTGAGTCAATTTTTAATGCTGCCATATACAATGTGAATAATAAACAGCTGAGTACAGCTCCCTGTGGGTGTCCCTTTTCAATGCTGCCATATACAATGTGAATAATAAACAGCTGAGTACAGCTCCCTGTGGGTGTCCCTTTTCAATGCTGCCATATACAATGTGAATAATAAACAGCTGAGTACAGCTCCCTGTGGGTGTCCCTTTTCAATGCTGCCATATACAATGTGAATAATAAACAGCTGAGTACAGCTCCCTGTGGGTGTCCCTTTTCAATAGGTCTTGAGGTTGATTTTTTCCATTTACTTAAACTTTAAAGGTTCTATTGTCTGGAAAGCTATTATTAAGTTTTCTAATTGGTCGAGGGAAACCTAATGCATAGTCTTTCCCCTACCATGTCTTTTTGTGCATTGTCATAAGCTCCTTCTAAATCTTTGTGCCTTTCTTAAGGCTGAAACTAAGTGTAGGATGATCTGCCCTTACTTTAAAGGCCCTGGTGCACTTCATGAGTTTGGTGCAAACGACCTATATAGAACCTGGATTTGAAATATGCATTTTAGAAGAAAGGAAGTCAATACAATGGCATTCACTTAGTAAAAGTAATATATCCTCCCTTACATTATTTTTCTCCAAGGGATCATCATATAGGATAGATGGTTGCAAAAGGTTTCAGAAGGACTCATTTGAGCTATTGACGCGAGATAGATCTTCTAAAGTGAATTAATTAAAAAAAACTTTCCACAAGGCAAGTTTTTCAAAGAAAAGTAAAGAGCCCAATTAAGCCAAGAATGAGCAAAAATAAAGTCAAATAATCACCCAAGCGTAAAACTACCACAAATCACTATCAATAAATAAATGAAACTCAAAACGAACAGAATTACAATAAATAGCCGAGTCAAACTCAAAACAAACAAAAATTAACATGAATACGGCTGATAACCCCTATGCCTTCTGAAGACTAGAAAACAATTGGCGCTTTGAAAATATTAACAATATGTCGATTCCCAAAGATAGGTATATCTTCTTAATCTGTTTGGCACCATAGGCTTTTTCTTATCTCTTTTTTTTAGTTTTCACATAGATGTAATTTAATATATAGGCCTAAGTTTCCACTTAATCAATTCAAACAGTCAGGTTTTACTTTTACTGTCATTGGTACTTGTTTTGACATTTCAGTAAAACAATTTACAGACGCGTTATCTACTAGTATGCCCACGTTTTAGGTAAATATAAGCCGTTGGACCCTTGATGACTCCTCTTTAGTCTGGCGATTAGGTTATGTACCTTGGCATAATTTATTAATCAAGTTTTCTTCTTCCAGGGTTTAAATAAGAAAAGGTGTTTTAAAAAAAAGAGTGTTAGGATAAATAATGCTGTTGCAGTTTATATTATGCATGGAGTTATTTCAGTTGTCAGGTTTGAGCTAAAAACATGCTGAAAAGTGTGAGTGCCAATAACAGTTAGTTTCCTCTACCTCCTGTACCTATATGAAAGGTCTAGAGCCCTAGAGTAATACACCTCTGCATGTGGACAAAACTTCCAGCTTTGCCCTATGGTCATGGGCCCAACGGTGTAAAAAATGGGTTCTAACCTTCATTGTACCAATTTTTAAATGTCCCAAATGCTTACTTCGCTAGGAAATATTTTAGCACTCGGCTTTTTATTCTTTTTTATAGATTTGGTGTCATTCTAATTTACTTTGAATTAAAAAGAAGTTTTCCTTTGTCCCTTGCTTCTAGGATCAATGTTTCATTCCGCTACATCTTGCCCCCTCCCCCCCTCTCCTCTTTTTTCAATCCGTATGCTCTTATTTTTAGTTGGGTTTTATTTTTGATATTATTTTTCTCTGACTTACGTTATTTTTTTTGTATTTCATGGTTGTTTTTTCGTTTGTATTGATTTAATTTGACTATTTATTTTAGATATACAATTTACTTATTACATGTAATTTATTTTTTCATTTATTTATTTATTTTTATCTCATTGATTGATCGATATTGTATCTATTAGTTGTTATTTTTATTTACTTTAGGTTTTTACATTTAAATGCATTTATTATAGGCAACTCATTTTGGTCGTGATGACGTTGCTCTACCAGGCCTTGAGAAATTTTACTTTGATTCCAGTCATGAAGAGAGAGATCATGCGGAAATGTTCATTAAATACCAGCTAAGCAGAGGGGGGCGAGTTGTATTTGCTAATATAGAGAAACCAACGAAAGAAGAATGGTCAACAGCTTTGGAGGCAATGGAATATGCTCTCAACTTGGAGAAAGAAGTTAATGATGTATGTCCTTTATATTTCTTCTTCTTTATGAGTCTTATAATCAATTTTGGGGAACCCTGACTTGTATTGTCCTAAATAATGTTTAGTCGTAATTTACGCGTTTAATTTTTGGAAAGGTGAAATTCTAAAGAAGTCCAAATTCCTAGGAAATTTGACGTTAAGTAATGAGGAAACGCAGTACAACATGCAATTTTCTCAAAATTACAGCGAAATTCATGAAAAAATACGAAGATGTTAAAATAAAATGAAAACAGTGTGGAACCATGAAAATAGATCTCTGTGAAAGAGAAGAAAGGAATTCTCATATTATTTCAAATTTCAGCATAGAATAATGCACACATTCCTGGGGAAAGGGAAACCTGAGAATTTTTTTTTAAAGGAAAGGATATTCAAAAAGGCATGAGCTGTTATATCCAAGGTTCCCAAAATTTGGCTGTACTCTCCAATGCTATTTTTGATAAATGCTTACTCTTGTGAGATTCCAAGGAAATTTGGTGTTAAGCCTATAAGTGCGATATATTGTGTATATATAGTTCGCAATGTCGAACTGTACTGAATTTTTATGCCCAATAATACATATTTAAATTATTTCATGGATTCTCGTTTTTAAAGGTTGTATAATATGCGCACCCTTTCTACTAAAACGTATCTATGATGGATAAACCGATTGTATAATTTGGAGCTCTTGGGGCTACCTTGCTCAGATTCTCTGCAACACCAAACCGCCTGAGGTCAACGTAGCTGTACATCCTTCTCCTTCATCCCAATCTATTTAAAGCGTCCCTCTTTACGCCCTTGCGAGAAGCTCCAATTTTCATCAAACTCTTCCATGTGACTTCCTCTCATTCAATTCGGAGACAGCCTGCGTTTCGTTTGGCCCTAGTTGGTTGGCTGAAGAGGACAATTTTTGGCAATATGTCACTTTTCATCTGCAGAAAGTATCCTAGCCATCAAGGCCGTATCCAGGGGGGGGGGGTTACCCGGTTTGAACCCACCCCCCCCCCCCGAAATTTTTGACCGCGTCGAAAATTAGTCTAAAAAATACCTGTAAAAACGGGAAAAAACCGGGTAATCATTTTACCAGTTACAACACTACTGAGTAGTAAAGGAATTATAACATTTATTTGGAGAAGGTTTACCCAGAAAAGAAACTCACTCTGAAATAATTTATTTGGTAGATGAACGTAACCCTTCACAATCATCAATATAAATTTTCATCATTGATTGAAATTTTCATACTTTTCATCATCATTTCATTATAAATTTTCTCCAATTTTCATCAAACTCTTCCGTGCGACTTCCTCTTATCCAATTTGGGGACACCAGGGCAACCTTGGACGCACCGTTGTTTTAGCTTTGGACTATTTTGAACAAAATGGCTATGTCAAAGTTTCGATCGGATCCATTTGGGGGAGAATGGTGCAAGGAGGAAGGGGGGGACTGACCACGCTCCAATCCCTTTTGACTATTAAAAGGGAACTAGAACTTTCAATTTCTAATTAAATGAGCCTCATCTAAAGTTTATACAACCACCCTTCCATAAAAATCCTATCAGCCCCCGGGGCATAATTTATAACATTTGTCCCCAGGTTCTGAGGGGTTGTTTCAACCCGAAGGCCTTGCTATATGATTTTGAGACTTTTGAACAAAATGGCTATCTCAAAATTTCTATTGGATGCATTCAGGAAGAAGAGGACGTGGAGGGGGGTGGGGTAGTGTATCTTCGATCACTTTATACTCTTTGTTGTTCTTTCATAGGTTTATATAATTTAATCAAAGTTTCATTGTTTTTTTGGTAAATTCTTTAAATATGTCATTTTCTTCTGTGATCGTCTTTTTTTTCTTTATGATGACAGCGGATGAATTTTTGCTGAAGACTTTTAAAAGCTATATGTGTTTAAAATAATCGGAAAAAATGAAGTTTGAAACCAATTTAAACCCACTGGATACGACCTTGAGTTTTGCCTATTTAATGATAAATTAAAAAGAGGTAGCATGACTCCAGTTGAATATTTTTCGCCGCCCTTACATTGGACCACCTCTAGATTGTCTTGGCAAGATTAAATGGTTTTGATATTGATTTGAGCTTTGTTTGACCAAAGATATTGATTGAATAAAGCACAACTAAGAATTGATAGCATTAAATAAGAATCGATTAATACAATTATAAATATAGATTTTTAAACTAAAAGCAAAAATAAAGCAGCTAATGAAATGGTTTAGATTCTCAGTATCCAGGTAAATCCTGGCTCTAATCAGAATCCAGGCCTAGGGTCGGTTGGGTTTGCAACCCTCCACCCGAAACCCATTGCAACGAATAACTTAGCAACTGCCTCGGATGACCAACCTTCTTTTATCCCATCACAACCCTTGCTTGCCCCTGGACTCAGAAAGGACCACCGTTTGAATCTTCTTGACCAAGGTCACCTCCGAATTGCCACTTGGAATGTGTGGACATTAAATTTTCCCGGAGCCAAGACGCTTTTAGCGATGGAACTGAAGCGATTCCTTATCTCTATTGCTGGAATAACAGAAACCCACCTAGTCGGGAATGGAAATGATCCCATGGGTGAGGGATACCGCCTTCTCTGGTTTGGCCAGACAACCACCAGAAGAAATGGAGTCGGACTAGTTCTTGATGACAAATCCTAGAAGTGTCTGCTGTCATTCACCCCCGTGTTGGATAGAATCGCTAATGCTCGACTCAATCACAAGCAAGGAAAAATGACGGTCCTTGTTTGTTTGCCCCGACAAACGAAGCTGACACAGAAACAAAGGACACTTTCTACTCTGCCGTGACGGACGAATTGTCGAAGATATCCCCGCACGATATTGTCATTCTCCTGGGTGACCTTAATGCAATTGTGAGCGACAACCACGACTTATGGCGACAAGTCATTGGACAAGTTACTCCGGATTCCCTAAATCACAATGGTCTAAGGCTTCTACAACTCTGCAGCATGCATAACTTTGTGATTACGAATACCATGTTTGCAAGGAAGGAAATTCACAAATATACATGGTACAGCAACGACGGCCATACCAAAAAAATGATCGACTACATCATCGTGTCTCAGAGATGTAGGTCTTCGATCAGTAACTGCAAAACGTATAAGGCAGCCGAGATTGGCAACACTGACCATCGCCTCGTCGTCGCTAACATGCAACTAGGACTCAAAGCCCATCACTCAGAGCCAAGACCAGTCAAGATCGATGTCTCTCGCCTCTATGATAGAAGATACGGTCGAAATATGACATTGATGTCTCGAACCGCTTCGACGCACTCCTGCCATTTGAAAGTTGTGAAAACGCATGGCTCTCGTTCAAAAAGAATGTCCTGGAATCAGCGACAGCAAATGTTGGTCGGAAAAAGCGTGCTAATAAAGCGTGGATTCAGTCGGATATGCTTGACATCATACAACAGAGACGTAAGGCGAGATTAGTTGGTGACATGCCCACCAACACAAGCCTTAATGTTGTCTACAATAAACTGATAAAGCGAGAAAAAAAGCTGTTTGTGGAAAGGAAGGCCACACGATCTAGGGTGTGCAGCCAAGTAAGGTGACGTTGGCAGTCTTTAAAAGCATCTCCGTGATCTAACAGGAGACATAGCCCCCTCGGTTGCAAGTGTTGTCTCTGTGGATGGTCAGCCGCTCAGTGACGAAGCTGCCCAGGTCAGTCGATGGAAAGACCACTTCTCGGGCCTCCTCAACACCGAAGCCGTAACGCAGACTGACCAGGAACTCATCAGCCTAGCTGCCAGCACCCAGGAACTGCAGACAAGTGACACAGAAACTTCTTTCACGTCATCAGAAATCTACACAGCAGTAAAACGTTTGAAGAACAACAAAGCGGCAGGCGTATGTGGAAGACCTGCTGAGCTGCTGAAGTATGCCCGACTGGCGATGTTACTATAGCTCCACATGCTTTTTTCTGCGGTTTTGTGCTCAGAATAGATCCTGATGGATTGGCGAGCTTGTATAATCTTATCCTTATGGAAAAAAAATGGGAGGAAGAGCATCTCCTCGAACTAAAGAGGCATAAAGCTTCTTTCAGCGCCTGGAAATCTCCTTGTTATGACCCTGCTGGATACATGCACGAGTATCCTCGGAAGGAAGAGGAGAATACAGCAGGTTAGGCTTTTGCCCGGGAGATCCACTGTCGAACAAATCTTTATCATGCGCCAGTTAATTGAAAATATGAAGGAATTCAGGAGGAAAGCATATGTAGCCTTTGTGGTCTTCAGGGGTGCGTTTGACTCGGTGGATCGCAACTCGCTCTGGCTGATACTTCGATCAGCTGGTCTACTAGAAAAATACTGCAAGTGGTTTGAAAAGATTTACAATAAGACTGTGAGTTACGTCCAAGTCAACGGCAAAAGGAGCACAATCTTTGGCAGCAAAACCAGTGTACGCCAAGAATGTGCCATCTCCCCGGAACTGTTTAATTGCGTGATAGACCATGTTATGACACGAACAACAAATCGCCTGCCCTTTGGTCTGCAGTTTGGAGATCGCGTTCTGACAGACGCTGACCTCACAGATGATCTTAGTCTCGTTGCTGACTCGATCGACCAGTTGACTGACGCTCTGGAAGTCCTGCAGGAAGAGGCAGCAAAAGTGGGGCTGAAAATAAACTGGCTTAAGACAAAGATAATGGCAAATGAGCCCCCAAGCCCAGTCTCGCCCCCTGAGAACATAACTGTTTGCGGAGCTCCTGTTAAAGTTGTAAAGAACTTCACTTATCTTGGCTCCGTGCTGTCTAATGAAGGCTCTATAGAGGAAGAGGTGTGCAGCCGAGTTTCAAAAGCCTCGTCTATCGTCGGAAGGCTCAACAATCTCTGGAGAATGCCGCATATATCTAGACGCATGAAGATGCGAATTTATAATGCATCCGTAGGCTCGGTCCTCCTCTATGCAGCGGAAACCTGGCCTCTCAAATCAACAATCCTCAGCATGATAGACGTCTGCCAGACGAAACAGCTCCGTCGGATTGAGGGACTTTGATGGGACAATTTTGTAAGCAACGCAAGGTTGCTCGCACTCACCTCCCAAGTGTTATTCTCAGTCCAAATAGCGCACCGTACTCTCAGATGCTTCGGACACCTCCTGCGTATGCCGACGACAACCCCAGCCCGAATAGTCCACGATTTTGACGCTAAAGCAAATGGCTGGTCTCGCCCGAAGGGCAGACCTCAGACAAGTTGGAAGGATAGCCTCAACAAATTCCTTGAGATAGCTAACATCGCTGTCGACGAGGCCCCACTAATAGCAGTAGACCGGTCAGCCTGGAGGAGCAGAGTTGCGACGCTCTACGCCACCCCCAACGTGGCAGGAGC